>NC_063048.1:34727323-35027323 GCF_018812025.1 Megalobrama amblycephala | reverse complement strand
TTGTCACTGATGATTGTCATTTGGACAATAAATTTAATTATTTCAGCTGCTGTGAGAAAAGGCTATATATGATCCGCTACAAGCAGCATCCTCACGTGATAAAACCGACTAGCCTGGACTCCTTCATTTCTGTTTACGGATGTAACGTAATGACGCACAGACGAACTGCTGCATGCTCATTTCCCGTGGAAATCCACCATGTCGCTCTTATTATAAAACATTATTACAAGCTTACCGTTGTGAATCAAGCTAATATAATGAGATAGTTTTGAACACTGGCTGGCTATGTACTTGCTCAAAAATTGATTTTGGATAATTTTTAACCAAAAAAAGTTACGGACTGCAGTTTTAAACACAAAACCAAATCTTCAAACTACATTAAAAAAAAAAAAAACCCTTACTCTTCTGGCAAAATCAAACAATCAGCTCAAAACTCTTTTACCTTTACTCAAAATCAAACAATGCTTCCAGATCATACATACAGCCAGTTAATATATAAACACTACAGATCATTCATTAGACACTGCATAAAAAAATGGAGAACACAACATCCGGAGTATGTAGGCAGAGTATGTCCCTCTGGTATGCTAGATCCTACCTTTACAACACTCCACACCTTGGTCATCCTCTTCCTCCTCTTCCACTCTCTTACAGATACTCTTCATCCTCTCCCTCTCAGATTGTTTCCATCCATTGTTGGAATCAACATTCAGTGCACCTGTGCCACCTGTGCACTCTGCAGGGTACCCGCGGGGTCTTAAAAGCATTGAAAAAGTCTTAAATTTGATAATCTAAAATTAAGGCCTTAATAGCCTTGAATTTGGTATACAAAGTCTTGGATTTCGTTACAAAGGTCTTATTTTTATTTTTTTTATTTTTTTAACTTTTCCTAGGATTAAGTTCATACCGTAACAAAATGAACTGTTACTAGTGTAGGCTAATTAAAAATTCATGCAGCGTAATGTTGAGTGCACCTCGCGCTCCACGTCATAGCAGTAAGCGCGAAAGCTCGCGCACCCGTTACTATGGTTACTAGGCAAGTGAGGTAAATTACTAGAGATGAGCCGGATACTCGGCTGAAACGAGTATCCGGTACGGATAAAGCACTTCTGCCGAGTACGAGTATTATACGAGTAATACGAGTCAATATCTGTGCTCGGATTGAATGAAAATCATCATTGGGTAGCTGATTGTGTCAGCGTTCTGTGATAGTCTAGTCCAGTGGTCTCAAACCATTTACGGCCCGCAACTGATCTCAAAAATAAAACATAATCCGGCCCGCTAAATTATTATTATTATTATTATAATTATTATTCTCTAGTACGCGTCACATACGCGGCCGCGCCGGCATTCTCCTTCTTTTCAATGCGCTTTCGCTCCCGTGGCGTCTGTCGTTGCTATGCAACCATGATCCGCGCTCTTAACCGCGTCGCTTCTATTATGAGCGCTTGCCTAAATTACAGTAAAAGCACTCGACTTTAAGTCACGAGCGTCGTTTTAAATCACCGAAACGCGTCCGATGCTACCATGTCAAGAAACAGAAGAGTGTACAAATGTATTTAAGGGTTGTATTTGTTCTGTACAGTGTTGTTCAGTGCAAGATTTTAATTTTATTTAAGCTAGCATGAAGTAAAGGAAAACAGCCTACTTCCACTAAATGTTAAAAACTAATAACAATGAGAGATTTTTATTTTTTGGCAAAATAAAGTTGATATATATAGCTTCAGTTTTTTTGTTTATTTCTGACCCCTCCATGGCATCTATGAGTGTTGCTGGTTTTGTTCCTAAATTACTAATTTTTTTTATTCCATGCACCTTGTTGGATGTGAGAAGTTGCACCAGACTATTGCAATTAATAGTATTATATTAGTAGTATTATATTAGTATATTAGTAGTATTACATCAATTACATTAGTAGTATTACATCAATTACATCATAGTATTAGCCTATATAATTATATTACACTCTGTAACAATGAGAGAGACACTGCTGTTTACATTTAGTAGGCCTATGGTAAATAAAATATTTATAGTAGGTATAAAAATATATGCCGAATTAATTATTTTCTAGGGTTCAAAATTTATACAGATTTGACATTTTCCCCTCATACTTCTGTCAGAATGGGTACGAAGTTGGCATTGAATTTCATTTAAAATGGTATTAAAAAGGTCTTAAAAAGCCTTGAATTTCATTTGGAGGATCCTGGGGGTACCCTGCTTTCTGCAAAACCTAAAACAAGTTCAAGCAGTTAGACACTATTTGCAAATCTCATGCTCTTTTTGTAAAACTCCAAACACATTTTGCACTGTGATGCACTTGTGTTGCAAAACAGTAAACTAGGGCTGCACGATTAATTGCACGAGATTGTCATGCGTGTCTCATCAGTAAAGCCGGTTCTGTGATTAGCGGTAAATGTCCATCACCTGCTTTCAAATGGAGCGGCACTTAATATACACAGCCGTAGTTCGCGGACAAGCTACGCAATATCGTGTTCATAATCGCAGATGAATCGCTTTCGATTACGAACGCGATATTGCGTAGCTTGTCCGCGAACTACGGCTCTGTATATTAAGTGCCACTCCATTTGAAAGCAGGTGATGGACATTTACCGCTAATCACAGAACCGGCTTTACTGACGAGACACGCATGACAAAAGCATGCGATTAATCGTGCAGCCCTACAGTAAACACAAGTGGGAAAAGTCAAACACAGTTGCCATCGTTTACACACAATGGCTCAAAAGTGCTCAGAGTCAGGGTACCCCCAGGATCCTCCAAATGAAATTCAAGGCTTTTTAAGACCTTTTTAATACCATTTTAAATGAAATTCAATGCCAACTTCGTACCCATTCTGACAGAAGTATGAGGGGAAAATGTCAAATCTGTATAAATTTTGAACCCTAGAAAATAATTAATTCGGCATATATTTTTATACCTACTATAAATATTTTATTTACCATAGGCCTACTAAATGTAAACAGCAGTGTCTCTCTCATTGTTACAGAGTGTAATATAATTATATAGGCTAATACTATGATGTAATTGATGTAATACTACTAATGTAATTGATGTAATACTACTAATATACTAATATAATACTACTAATATAATACTATTAATTGCAATAGTCTGGTGCAACTTCTCACATCCAACAAGGTGCATGGAATAAAAAAAATTAGTAATTTAGGAACAAAACCAGCAACACTCATAGATGCCATGGAGGGGTCAGAAATAAACAAAAAAACTGAAGCTATATATATCAACTTTATTTTGCCAAAAAATAAAAATCTCTCATTGTTATTAGTTTTTAACATTTAGTGGAAGTAGGCTGTTTTCCTTTACTTCATGCTAGCTTAAATAAAATTAAAATCTTGCACTGAACAACACTGTACAGAACAAATACAACCCTTAAATACATTTGTACACTCTTCTGTTTCTTGACATGGTAGCATCGGACGCGTTTCGGTGATTTAAAACGACGCTCGTGACTTAAAGTCGAGTGCTTTTACTGTAATTTAGGCAAGCGCGCTCATAATAGAAGCGACGCGGTTAAGAGCGCGGATCATGGTTGCATAGCAACGACAGACGCCACGGGAGTGAAAGCGCATTGAAAAGAAGGAGAATGCCGGCGCGGCCGCGTATGTGACGCGTACTAGAGAATAATTATAATAATAATAATAATTTAGCGGGCCGGATTATGTTTTATTTTTGAGATCAGTTGCGGGCCGTAAATGGTTTGAGACCACTGGACTAGACTATCACAGAACGCTGACACAATCAGCTACCCAATGATGATTTTCATTCAATCCGAGCACAGATATTGACTCGTATTACTCGTATAATACTCGTACTCGGCAGAAGTGCTTTATCCGTACCGGATACTCGTTTCAGCCGAGTATCCGGCTCATCTCTAGTAATTTACCTCACTTGCCTAGTAACCATAGTAACGGGTGCGCGAGCTTTCGCGCTTACTGCTATGACGTGGAGCGCGAGGTGCACTCAACATTACGCTGCATGAATTTTTAATTAGCCTACACTAGTAACAGTTCATTTTGTTACGGTATGAACTTAATCCTAGGAAAAGTTAAAAAATAAAAAAAAATAAAAATAAGACCTTTGTAACGAAATCCAAGACTTTGTATACCAAATTCAAGGCTATTAAGGCCTTAATTTTAGATTATCAAATTTAAGACTTTTTCAATGCTTTTAAGACCCCGCGGGTACCCTGAGAAAGAGTGATTTATTCGACAAATGGGTTTAGACCTTTTGAGCATTTAGTGAGTTTTGAGAGTTTACTGTGTCTTAGCAATTGTGGGTCCTTAAAGGGTTAGTTCACCCAAAAATTAACATTCTGTCTTGAATTATTCATCCTCATGTTGTTCCACACCCAAAAGACCTTTGTTCATCTCCGGAACGCAAATTATGATATTTTTGATGAAATCTGAGAGGTATTTGACTCCTCCATAGACCGCAATATAACCACCACTGTCAAAGTCCAGAAAGGTACTAAAGACATTGCTAAAATAGTCGATGTGACTGCGGTGGTTCAACCTTAATGTTATGAAGAAGCGAGAATACTTTTTGTGTGCAAAAACAATGACTTTATTCAACAATATCTTCTTTTCTGTGTCATTCTTATACGCCGTTTACGTTCAGCGCTTCCAGGTTCTACGTCAGAATTATTATTGGCTGGCTATTGCTTCAGCATCACAGGCATGCATTGTGTTGCTCACGTGAACAGCATCTGCTAATACTGAGCCGGCGCTCTGAACTGGATAGTGAGTGTTTTAAGTGAGGGTGAGATCTCAGTCCTGTCCTTGTGAGCTTGTGTGGTCTACACTTTCACTGTAGATGCTCTAGGATGTTTTCAGATCACAGTATCAACACTTTTAGCTTGATCAGGGTAGGAACATAAACCCAAGTGTATAAAAAGTGACATGATGATCTAGGGCTGCCCCCTAATAGTCGACTAAACGTTAGACGACGAGAATAGGATTAGTCGACCAAAATTTTATTAGTCTGTTTGTCGCAGGGAAAAAAAAACCTCCACAGGAAGTGGCAAAGTCACGCAGTCCATGAGGTACAGTCAGGCAGAAAATCAAAAAAATGCTTGCCTATCATCCATCGACCTCAAATATGGCTTATCATTTGAAACATGTAAGTAGTAGCAAGGGATGGGCATTTTTCCAAAATATTGTATTCGAGTATTTGGGCTCGTAAAAAAACGAATATTCGAATATTCGTTTATTTAAATGAGGTTAAACGAGAAAGACCTTATTGTTTTATTCATCAATATTTTATAACCATTTCTGAACAAGCTTACGATTAGGCAATATACACACCAAGCTTACATTATATCTTAAGGTTTTCTTTTAGTTCAAAGCATTAAACAATATGTGTAACTTAAACAGAAAATATTAAGAACAAAAGCATTTAATATCAAGCAGCGCAAACGGGAAAAATACTAAAGCAGACAGCACCAGTTATCGTACAAAACGTAACGTACAATACACTCGAGTCAGTATATGATTATCGTGTTTATATTGTTTCACATGTTCATGTTCAGAAAAACGATAATATCCACATGCTCGGGTCAGAAAACGAACCGTGCTGACAGACGTTGCAGAGACACAAAGATAATAATAGCCTACATAACTGTGTGCTAAGCTAAGTTTCTAACAGTAGCACTTTGTTTTCTGTTCGTAAATATATCTCCCTCGACGAAACTTAAAGGAAGCATATGTCTCAAAATCATTTTGCTATCAGATAAGTTGTCATCTTGGCTCACTCGGGGATAACTTACAGTTGCGCTTACCTGTCGTGGATGCAGTGATGGACAGCTGTCTTTCCTCACTCGACGGGTGTTTAGATTTCATGTGCTTTCTCATTATGGTGTTGATATTATGATAACTCGGTTTCATTAATTAATTTGATCAAAAGTAATTCCATTTTGTAAGATCATTTTCATCTAAGTAATTCCAAACTTTGCGAGGCAGACGACAATATTTTGTGACGATCAAAAAAAAAAAAAAAAAAATTGTTAAACACGCTCCACAGCGCCACCCGGTGCATTTAGTTATAACTGCAAGTTTTAATGCTTAGGATTTATCATGTATTCACTGCATTTACGGCCAGCAAAGCAACATAGTAAAATTCGAATAGTTTTTTTTTATTTTTCGAATTTTAATTACAGAACAAATATTCGAATATTCGACTATTTGTGCACATCCCTAGCAGCTTTACATGGCCACTCTAACGTTAACTTATTAGATAAATGTGCTCCATTATTATGCGCATATTCAAGTGTGTGTGCAAACTCACAATAACAACAAAACGTTGTGCTTTTGTAAAATAAAAAAAAATAAAAACAAGGACATGCTTTCTGTCATGCTTCGTGAACTGGAGCGTGTCACATAAATGAGCTGAAACTCACTACTTGCCTCACAGACATGAGAAATCTATCTATAGAAATGTCTACTTTTAAACAAACCAATTCAAAAAAACTAATTTGAAAACAAATACTCTGGGCTGAGGTAAGGAGAAAGTTTTGAACACTGGCTGGTTATGTACTTGCTCAAAAACTGATTTTGGATCATTTTTAACCAAAAAATGTTATGGACTGCAGCTTTAAGGAATTAAATTAATATAAACATGCAACTATTTGACTAATGGCTTGAATGAACATCTGCTAACTGTTTGACACTGACTAAGAGATTGTATGGCTGTATACTTGAATTTATGAAACTACCTGGCCCACAGAAAGTTTTTGGGAACATTTAGGTGTGTGAGTGTCATTGCATTAGACACAAAATATAAAATAGTTGCTTTTCTCAGAATTAGCCATTTTGCTCTTGCTTTTAACCAGTTGGTCTGAATGTGATTTTATTGGGTGTGAGAAGTCTGTTCCCCCAAGTTCATGATGTTCCACAAATGTTTGACAACCACAAAATGCTTTGTTCATGTTGAACAGTAATGTTTATTGTATATAAAACTTAAGAAACATTTCCTTTGTGAAACATTTTGCTTAAAAAAAAATAGCTTTTTATATTTTATTTTTTTTATATACTCTTTTTATTAAAAATAAATCTTAGTAACTAACTAACTAACCCCTAGAAAATTGATTTGCTTAAAATGAGCTGTCTTTCTTAAAAATAAATATTAATAAAATACCACTTGGTTTGATATTTTGCCTTGACAATCATTGACATTCTTATAATTTTAAGCGTGTCCAATCACTTTTTAGGGCCCCCTTTATCAACAATTATGTAAACAACTGAATTAGATCCTCTGAACCTGTTGTTTCTGTTGCTGCAGTGGGCCTGTGCTCTCATTGGCTGTGACCTCGAGTGGTGAGCAGTGTTTTAGTGGTGGAATCGATTCAACAATACAGTGGTGGAACATCCCCAGCTCTAACGTAGACCCTTATGACACATATGGTGAGAAGATAAAATCACGGTTTCCTTTTGATAGAACTTAAACCTGCCTGATCGCTAGTATCTTCTCTATGTTTGGCTCAGATATGTATTCTGTTTTCACTCAGATCCCAGCGTGTTGGCTGGCACGTTGTTGGGTCACAGTGATGCAGTGTGGGGATTGGCTTACAGTGGAATCAAAAACCGGCTGCTCTCCTGTTCAGCTGATGGGACAATCAAGCTGTGGAACCCTCAAGAGAAGTCCCCATGTCTCAGCACATTTAACTCAGACAGAGGTGAGCGCAATGCATCTTTTATGTGGCTTTCAGTAATCAATTGACGTGTAGGCAACTCATTTTCTTTGTTTCCTGCCTTTCAGATCATGGTGTTCCCACATCGATTGATTTTAATGGGTGTGATCCAGCTCATATGGTGGCGTCCTATAACACAGGAGATGCTGTTGTTTATGATCTGGAGACATCACAACCTGTTGTGGTATTCGCCGCACAGGGAGAGAGTGGTACATTCTTTTTTTAAGAACGAATGTGAAGAAAGTACACTTTAAATAACTTAAGTGTGAGAATTGGATTTGTGATGTTTACTTTCTTCTGCTTTGTTGTAGCTATTCCTTTTGGGAATCACATTAATAAAGTAGTCACCCACCCCACCCTGCCAATCACAGTCACCGCTCACGAGGATAGACACATCAAATTCTTTGATAATAAATCAGGTCAGTGTGGTATTTTTTTTTTTCCCCCTTACATACACCATTGTTCAAATTTTGGGCTGTTATGCTCGGCAAGGCTGCATTATTTGATCCAAAATACAGTGAAAAAATTTAATATTGTGAAATTATTATTTTTACTTTTCTGTAATAATATGTAACTTATTCCTGTGATAGCAAAGCTGAATTTTCAGCATCATTACTCCAGTGTTCAGTGTCACATGATCCTTCCTATATAATGGTGCAATATGTAAGAATTTTGCAGTAAAATATCCAAAAACCACTAGGCCAGTGTTATATATTTTGTTCACTTGAGTACTTGTAATATCCCAAATGTTTGCAGCTATTTGTAAATTGTGAGAAAATTGCAATTTTAACTAAGGCTCTGGGACGTGTGAGGAGTCGCCTGTTAATTGCATCATACATGTGTTACCCGGTTTCTGGTTTTATTTTGTAGAAACCATGGAAACACCAAAGACACTTTAATATATTACATGTTTTAATAGACAAGGGAACAACTGTTTTCATATATTTATAGACAGAAAACTAATTATTTTTATATAGCTCAACACATTTAGTCTTATTGTTTAAATCTATTTTTCTTGATTTTTTGCAAGTACCATACTTTACCTAGCCTGACTACGTCAGACTTCCTACTTCCGCTCAATTTCATTTAGCTTCTGTACTCAGTCTGATACAGCGTCAGAGCTTTCTGTTTGCCACCGGTCTGGAAACAGCCGGGCCAATCAACGAACAGAGGGCGGGCTGAGAGCCGTGACGTAGATGCTAAGCGCCGAGTTTTACATTGTAGGTTAGAGAAATCGAAAACCGAAACGACCGCGGAAATGGGAAACGAGACACGGGATGCAAACTTTGGGATGCATTAACTTCGCATAATCTGCAAAAGTCGTTTACAGCCATGTTCACTCCGGTATTTCGCTCACATCATCATGTGTTTACAACAGGTTTACAGTGGAAGTTCAATCATAGATTTGAGTTCGATGCATGATGTCTGTGCTTCGATGCGGCTGTACAGGCGGATAACATACGTCATAACTAAACGTATCTGATTGGCTTACGGGTAACCAATGATTTTAAACTTCAGACAAGCGTCCCCTAGCGAGAGAGAAAACACTTCTCTATTATGCCATTCCAGACTCTGTCTACGAAGCAAAGTGAAGTAGCAGAGTCTGGTATTACCAGGCTATACTTTACCATGCCTCAGAGAAAAACACCATTTTGTCAAGTAGTTAACATAGTATAATTAGATGCTGCTTTATTTTTAGTAACAGTAATACAGCATTTTCTCCATCATACAATACGTTTTAAAATTAATTGCATTACATTTGTCAACACAAGCATTTAATATGATATTCTAGAATCTATCTAGCTTACTGCAGTGTGCAACAGTGTCTCGCAGCTGCTGAGCGAACGCACAGAGTAACTTTATAACATGATTTCAACACACTCAAATGTATGATAAACAGAGCTGCGTTACCTCATACTCATGACCGGAAAAGTGGAAGCGGCGCCGGCGACTGTGTCATAATAAAAGTTCCGCTGCTCGCAGTGTGTTGCGCAATCGCTCCAGCGGCCTCGTTCAGCTCCCACAACGCTTGGTCCTGCTCTGCTTCATACTACAGTAACGTTAATAATCGTATCCATGAACATGATTTCTTCCCGAGTCCTATCCCGATTATTTCCACCGGCTGTGATGTGAAGACCACATGTCCCAAGATTCCGCGCTCAAACTTGGCGTCGTCAAGCTACGCCTTTGTTTTGAATAGGCCTCTAGCGACCTCTAGCGGACAGAAAATATTACATAGTGCACCTTTAATTCTAATATGCTGATTTGCTGCTCAAGAAACATTTCTTAATGTTATCAATGTTAAAAACAATTGTACTGCTTAACATTTTTGTGGAAACAATGATACATTAGGATTCCTTGAATATAAAGTTCAAAAGAATAGCATTTATTTGAAATAGAAAGCTTTGTAACATTGTGGACTTTTGGTCAATTTAATGCATCCTGGCTAAATAAAAGTGCTAATTTCTTTGTGAAAAAAATCTTAGTGCAAACTTTTGTGTCTGAATTAATATTATTATTATTATTATTGTTGTTACTATAACTATATTATATTCATAACTTATGCAACTATGTGCTTTTTTATATTCCCATTTTGTTTAAGCTATTTAAAATCTGTTATTTATCACCTTTCTTCTCTGTTTTTAGGTAAAGCCATTCATGCAATGGTGGCTCACTTGGATGCTGTTACTAGTCTGGCTATAGATCCAAATGGCATCTACTTGATGTCAGGAAGTAAGTTACCATTACCATTTATGTCAGTTAAACAGTCCTTTCCATGATAATATTTGTTGGTAATATTTTTGTCACCCTTAAAGGTATAGCTCACCCTCACATCATTGCAAACCCTTGTGACTTTGGTCTAGGGCTGGGACGATACATCGAATCTCGATTCGAGATACGAAGAATCTGGAGCGATTCTTATATTTTCCCATGTATCGCAATTCTCTCTCAAATCGATTCTGAGCTTAGTTTTTTAAACAGCAGATGGCACTACTATGCATGCTTTTTTCCTTTACATACACCACTTAAACCTAAAATAATCATTCATAAAGTTTGAAAAGGTTGAAGCGAATTCCAAATCTCGCATCATAAAAGCATTCTGAGCCGAGTATATTTAAACACTTACATGACTCAGCCGAACACACGAGCGCTGTCCGGCAGTCTTCTTTGTGAGCGTTTGAGAGTGTGTGGTTAAAAACTAGCCTAGAGCGCCATCTGCTGTTAAAACTAAGCTCCGAATCGATTCAAGAGAGAAAATATCAGGATCAATCCAGATTCATTGTATCGATCGAAAATCGATGTATCGTCCCAGCCCTACTTTCGTCCCAAAGAAATCTTTAGCAGAATGTCCAAGCTAATTTTTTCCATATGATGAAAGTTGATGGGGACCAGCCGTGTTCACCATTCACTTTCATTATATATGAAAGAACAAAAGTCATAGAGGTTTACAAATAACAACAGCTTAAACTTTAATGCCTCTTCTTCATCTAACGCAGGTCACGATAGTTCCATCCGCTTGTGGAACCTGGACAGCAAGACGTGTGTACAGGAAGTTACCGCTCACAGGAAAAAGTCAGACGAGGCCATTTACGACGTTGCCTTCCACCCATCTAAGGCATACATAGGAAGCGCCGGAGCCGATGCCCTGGCCAAAGTGTTTGTGTAAAAGCACGTCTGAATTAACACATACGTAAAGACCGAGTGAAAGAAAGGACTGCTTCACTGCCTTGTGTAACAAGAGTAGCATTTCTCACACTACATTGAAGTGGCTTCCACCTTCGCTGTCAAACTCACACCACACACACAATACCAGGTGCCAAGAGGGGGACGTGCCGTTTTTTGCGAAGCCAGTGTGGAGTGCTCAATCAGTTTTAATCTTCTTTTTGTTTCCTCAAAAAAAGAAAAAAGTAACTGTAATTTACTGTAAGTCAAAGCTGGAGTAAAACCAGTGTGTGTAGCCTTTTGACTGGTTTTGAACTGAGCTGATAATGTGTCCTGTAGGTATGTTTCAGTGACCATGGAGTGGTTATCATGTTCATCCATCAGTAGGTTGTCACCGACCATCATCCGGGCACCAGAGGAACTGAGTCCCGCCCTGCCGAGCCATAAACCAGACCCTAATCTCAGTCACCCTCTTCACCCTAATGTAGCGTGCAAACAAATACAGTTAAACTCGGTCAACCTTCATACCTTTAGCGTTTGTTTCATTTTTTGTGTAAAAAAAGTATAGTTTTTATAATCAATTTTATATAAATAAAGACTGTCATAAAACCGCTGAAAAACACATTTTTAAAGGGACTATAATCCCACTCAAGCCCTCCATTTTACGCGGTTGTCCTTCAAGAAGGTCTTGTGTCTCTGGAAACGCTGGATGAGTGCTCTCCTTACGCATACTACATTGCTTTAACGTTGTTTTATCAGCACATAACGGAGAGACTGTACACTAGTAGAAGCACAGCGCGTGGTGCCCTGAGAGCTTTTAGGAATCTACAAATAAACTGCAGCATCCTGTCACTATGTGATGTTTCTGTACACCTTACTGTAGAATGAGATTAAGTATCACAGGTTAGACATCCGAACGTTATTGGCTTATTTATTTTCAGTCTGTGGATAGTCTTATCCTTTGTTCAGAGGATAGCTCGATGGTAACTGAAAGATTGGGCTGTTGCTAACCAGACGGAACAGGTAATACGATAGGAAATTAACTTATATAGGTTCATATAAAAGTCAGTTTTGAACACCATTTCTTAGTTGGCTGAAAACGGGGTTTAAATTCACCTCATGATGCCGGAGAAACGTTTTCAAAATGAAAGGGATGGTTCATTTACTCACCCTCATGTCATCACAGACCTGTATGACTCATTTGTTCTGTGGAACATAAAATATATTTTGAGAAATGTCTCAGTGTTGTCAATCAATGATCAATAAAACTGTTTGGTTCTTCAAGACATTATTCCAAATATCGTCTGTTGTTCCGCATGAGAAAGAACTTGAGAAAGAGTTTGGAAAGACGTGAGAGTCAGTAAAAGATGACAGAACTTTCTTTTTTTTTTTTGCGATTGGAATAGCTTGCATTTTTACTAAATATTCGGTTTGGTCTTTCTGCCCCCAATCTGTTCAACGATTTTTAAAGGAAACAATGCAGTTTATGGTGTAACAAAAGATCTTTTGTTTGTGTAATGCATGATTAATACTACAATAAAGTATTTTTTCTAGTCTTCCAAAAGTTCTGATCAGTTTGAAGAGTTTTGTAAGGTTTTTGATTTACTACGAATCAACAAATTTTAAAGATTGTACCACATAGCAAAACAACTGTTGAAAAGTAATGTATATAAAATGTCTATAATAAATATTAAATGGTGTATCTGTATATGCAACATGCCCCTTGTCTCGATAATTAATGCAGCAGGGTTGTATTTATCACGGTATTTGATTGACGGGCCATTGATGATGATAAAGATAAAGATTGAGCCAACCTTCTGCTACATAAACTAATGGGCTACACGTGTTATTTAAATATGTTGAAGTTTCTGATGGTGCTGAGCCTGTTGAGAAGAGGATGTTCACCTGGTTAAGTTGTACAAACACTTTGTCCTTTATTGAGAAGAAAGTAATAAATTATAAACAAATGTACAAGCAGTTTGATGCCCCTCCTCCCCTTTCTTTTCATTACGTGAGGCAGTAAATCATGCATATGGAAAGGTACACAGGAAATAGCTTCGATAAATACATGAAAGTATAATTTAAGAAAAGGGGGGAAATGATATAGCCTATAATCAAAACGCTAACTTTTCAGCCGTAGCCTACTCCTAGTCTCACACCCAGACATACGTGATTCATTGTGACATTGTGAATGTACTACATTTCATGTCTATTGTTTGGTACCCCTGGGAAGGACCATATCTTCTAAATAACCCAGATCGATTTATGTAATTGTGAGAATGAAAGCTGTGTATTTGTGTACTGCCATCAAAATGCATAAGAGGGCGCTGTTTCACTGACAATCTTCTTCATGACTGCTTTTGCTCACCATCTTGTGCGCTAGTATCTTTCCTAACTGGAATTGAATCTTCAAGTCCAGAAATTAATATGAAAGAGCCTTTTGTTACAGTGACTCCTCCACAGGAAAAAAGACTTGCCAGAAGGAGAGAAAGAATGTTTTTTCCACCAGGAACATAAAGACAAAGACTACAAATCACAAATAATTACATTCTCCACATTATAGAGAAGTTGACATACAATACTGTGTGATACATTCTCAAATAAGCTGAAAAATCCTTTGGATTAAACATACCAGTACCTTTATAACAAAACCATTCAAATCCCTTTTCCTACATAAGAAACAAAAGCCAATAAGACAAAAGCGATGTTTTTACGTCCACACTTTTTCTCCTTTCTTTCATCCATTCCTTACTTCCTGTTCTTGCACTAAAACAGTTGCACTGTCTAATTGAACTCTGTGAAGTCCCTGCAGATGCCCCGTACGATGGGCTGCTGGAACTGTGCAAGGCCAGTGAACTCACGAGTGAAAAACACATGGCTCTCCTTGGGCTCGGATGCCATCGCCTTCAGATCTTCCATTGGAGCCCAAGCCACGCCCACCGCGTACACAGTGATCCCTGTGACAAAACAGGAAGAGCATGGTCAGGATGACAACACACTTATTTACGTTCTGAGTGCACTATAGATATCTTGTGATAAAGTACTTTTAAGACCTCTTAAATGTTCCGGATTAGCTGTTTTCATCATTTACATACCAAGGGACCCCCACCTACTCCCTCACCACCTCAGGGACCTTCACTATAAAAATAAAGCTAGATTTTGTTGATTACACTTTATACTAACTTTAAATAAGAAGCAACAAATATGAGCCCTGGAGCTTTCAGGGACCCTGGTGTTCTAGATGAAGTGTCAGTGTACAAAGCGTACCCTCTCTCTGGGCGGCCATCGCTGGCACTCTCACATCATCGTAAGATTGTCCATCAGTGATGATGATGAGGAACTTCCTGTTGGAGCCTGTGCGGGGTTTAAAGAGACTCCGCACAGCAAAGTTGATGGCATCTCCAGTAGCCGTCCCTCCGCTCATGTATGGGATGTTCTGCAGGGCCCTCAGAGCGTTATCTTTTGTGATGTGGTCATTGAAGTTGAACTCCATCCTTTGGTCGTAGGTGAACTGGATGGCACCAATGCGAGATCCAATGTCGGAGATGTCAAAGCTGCGTGCGATGGAGACAAGAAGGTCCAGCACAAGCCGAAAATTCCCATCACCTACACTGCTGGAGCCATCGATCAGGAAGCCCAGGTTCACTGAGTTATAGCACGTCTTGCTGCAGAGCATCTGATCGATGGAGCAAAGTTTATGAGCTAGTGGCTTCACAAACTTGTTGGTGCTGAACCAGCTGGGCATGGTGAAGGTGAAGAACTCATTGTCCTTGCACACTGCCTGTGAGATACATGTGGATTTCAGCAAACTCTGATCTTCTGACTGATGATTCGGGTTGTGAATTTGTATGTGAAACATCTCACCTTTCTCATGAAGTCTTGATCGGTCACCAGGCTAACCTCCTCAGGAGAAGGTTTGGCCACAGACACAAAGAAGACGTTAATGCCAGACTCTCTGGCTAAAACTGCCGCCTCCTCCACATTATCAGTAGGCCACCCATCAACAAACACAACAATTACCCGTGGGTAGCCTCTCCGCACGCCAAAATCAGGATTGAAGAAGTTCCTCACAGTGTGAAATATGGCCTTACCTGTGCAGAAGACAATAACTCAAGCCTGCCAAGCTCTGCTCATTAAAGCTAAAGCATCTTCATTAATAAATCAATCCAACTAAAACCATTATGTAAGTTCAATACAAGTTAATCAATATCAACACTATCTGTGGAAGTCTGCCTATTATCGAACAAAATCACATCGACTGTGAAAACAAGAAATGCATTTACAGTATTGTACTTACAACGGAAGTCTATGGGCTAAGGCATTCTGTGTTTCAAGGGTTTCATTGCACAAATGTGAACATTTTTTGCATGTTATACTTTAGGGAACAAAACAAACAGTTGTCTTTGAGTAATTGAATCATTTACTCAACTGATTCATTTAAAAACACTCAGGCTGCATCCAAAATTGCATTCTCTCTTGAGTTGGTACTTTTTTAGAATAGGTAATTACTTTGCGACCGGTAACAAAGTATGTCGGTAGAATGGTAATAGGTCATCTGGGTACCTTTTGCCTATTCTTTTATGAGTATTGTGAATTCTTTTGTCACATACTGATTTTTTCGTACTATATAGTAGGGAAGTATATATGCAATTTTGGATGCAGCCTCATTCTTTCAGGAACGAAACAAGTGTCTGTGTTTATGAGCAACTGTGTTCATTGAATTATTCACTCAATAATTCGTTCAAAACACTGATTCATTTAGGAAACACCACTTCAATGTGTTGCTCTTGGAACTATTTTCGTTGACAGAGCAAAAAAAAAGACTAAGTACCTGACAACATGGTCTAAAATGTAAGCTGCTCAGTATTAACTTCTTGTTTATTCAACTGTTGTATAAAAGCAATATTGGACTAAATGATTGGAGAAGTGTGACATACATCATCAGAGAGATGTCTGCTGTTTCATCGGATGATTCAGTTAAAGCCCGGGAAACACCAAGCCGTCGGGAAACGTCGGGCCGTTTTTGAGCGTCGGCCGACTTGTTTTTTATTTTTATTTTCCAAGTGTTCCACACAGTTGACTCAAGTCGGATGGCATCGGATTTTTTTTGTGCGGCCGATTCAGCTTGTAGATTCGGCTGAACTCCTCTCAGTGTTTTCAAGTGCAGCTTTTTTGCCCTGAGGCAGGCGACGCGAGGTGGCAACACGGTTGGCTTTCGTCGGCGTTAATTCATTGGCATCGGTTTGGCGTGTGTCACTACCTTAAAATGCACTTCGTACTATGATCTCCACAATAAGATCAATAACATGCATTTAGAACGTAGGGTTTTCATTTCATGCTGTTTTTAAATGTTGTGGTTATACTTTAAAAACTGCGTGTAGCCTATTTTAACATGTATTCTGGTGACCACTTCCATTGTAAGTGCATTATTGTAAATGGCATTTTTGTTTGTCTTTTACTTTTCCAAAAAGGGTGGCATTGAGTTGCTCCAGATTTCACCCAAGCATTCATATGAAATGTATATTAACAGGAAAGTTATAAACCTGTATTTGTATTGCCCCCTATGTATGGTATCTCTTTGATGGCAAAAGTCACATCTTTGGCTGTGGTATAGTTTGTCAAGTAGAATTCAGTTCGAGGTGATTCACTGGAAAGAAAAACATAAAAGTTTTGGATACTTTTTGACCAAGAAAAAACATTAAATGTGATAAACAACTTGGATGTGCACAGATCACCTGGTTTGCACCACTCCTACATGAGGACCTGGTGTTCCGACCTTCAGCATGACTGCAAGCTTACTGACAAAGTTCTTCTGCAAGTTGAACCGCCGCTGTCCAATGTTATAGCTGCCATCCAGCAGCAAAGCCATATCGACTGGGCAATCTGGAATAAGGTAACATTTACACAGTACTTGCATGTCACGGGACTAATAATTTGAAGTTAGAATAGGAAATCAGGTCATACAGACCTCTGTTTGGAATTGCTGGAGGAGCCTTCTTTACAGGTTTCTTGATTGGTTTCTTGGCTGCAAGGGAGAAGTAGGAATGCTCAGTGTAGATTAGGCTATTGTACATATGTAAATTATCTCCAGTTATATGAACACTTGTTACCTGTAACTGTGGCAGAACTGCTGGTTTGGCTGGACACTTCTAACGGCAAACTAATTGTTCCTAAGTCAAAATAACAAAACATTTAACCTGACAAACCTTTATTGATAGTTTAAAATGTTCATTTTCATATTCTGCATTTTATACACTATATTATTTATATACTGTAACTGACCTCAATTTTCCTAAAATTATGTCCTACTTACTAAGAATGGTAGAACATTTTTTTGAAACCACACCATTTTGTTTTGAAGTGAAAGATCATTAACAATGTAATATGATTATATTAGATTATTTTTTGGCAGTGTGCAGAGTGAACTGCTCCATTATCTGCATCTTTAAACAAATTTTAGATTAAAACAGACACAAGCATTTGTAATGACTCAAAACGTAATTGTCTCCACTCACTGGCCACAGTGAAAGATGAACTCCATTGTGACAGCGACTGAGACTGGACACCATGAGCGTAAGAGCTGAGGTAATTTGTCCTCCCTTGCAGTCCGTGAACCTCCACAGGTCCACCAGATAGATTTATGATTCCTCTGGATGACACACAAAAATTTTCTTTGCTTTTGGAGTTTCTTACACAAGTCTAACATATCTTTATCATTACGTCTGCGATTGTACCTGTGTATTGCTGCTCCACATATGCTGGAAATAGAAGCATATACTCCTGAACCAAACACTGACAGAGTCCACAGAGTGCAGTTTGCTGGGCAGAGCACCAGCTGACGGGTGTCCGGTAGATCCACCGCACGAGTTCCACAGCTAATTGGTGTTGGAACTAAGACGTGTAACACAAGACATTACCCAAAAAAATGGTTATTTATTTGTCAAATATATAAAAACATATTAAACATTTTGAACTCAAAAAGTAAATGTATTCCAAAAGTTTTCTTAGCTACTGAAAAAAAAAAATAAAAATGTTGTGGAACCTTTTTAAAAAGATATTTTCAAAAGAAAAAAGTTGGAATTCTTTTACTTTGAAATAGTTTCTCTAGTGTAACTCCATGGAAAAAAGACTGAAAAAGGAAGTCACTGACCATTTAATTCAGATCCAAAAGTGCAACAGCTCAAAGACAGAATACCTGTAAAAATGAAAAAAATTGCATAGAATTACATAAAATCATTTAGTATCAGTCACTTTGAACAAATGAATCACCTACCTAATACATGAAGTACAGCAAACCACATCGACATGGTTAATGAAGATATCTGTAGAGACAAAAGAACATTATACCAGGCAACAATGAATAAACTCACCCCATTGTTATAAACTTTTTCTAAAAAAAAAAAAAAATACTAAACCTTCTAAGGGTTTTAAATTGATCTCTATTTTTTCTTTAATCTAGGTGTGTAAAATTTATTTGGCACACAGAAGTGAAATCAGATATGATCCAGGAAAAATGTAATCTCCCCAGACACATCCATCACAAACAGCTCCTTTGGAACTGCATACTTCAGTTAATCCTCTCACAGAATGAGGTTGAAGGAGAGAGAGACAGAATGGAGAAGAAAAAAAGATGCATATCTGGATTATTAAAATTTTCACTATTAAAATGCATTAAACAGCCAAAAGTCATCAACCTATGAAGATTAAATCCAACTTACAGATATTGTGTAGGATGCCGTTTCTTCAGCCTTAAAAGCTTTCTAGAAAAAAATTAAGTAATTCCGTTATGGATGATATTCCAGAGGTGTCTGAATATTGAGGAAAGAGCTAGTCCTTTAAATAATGTCCCCGAAAACCCCAATGCTTCTCTGCTGACATCACAAGAGGCGGGCCTTACATCCAAACCACCTGAAAAGGACATTGTTTTAAATTCTCCTGCTTTTCAGCCATTTAGACGTAATATGTGACCTATCAATACAATGTATGCTTTAACTCTGTAGTTTAGTTTAGTCAGTAGTGGTGAAGAAAGAAACTACCGAAAGGAGAATAACCAACATACAGTATGAACGGCGCAATGCACACGTCATTATTAGGCCCTGAGGCGTAATAACCTTGATTCGGTGCTATAAATATAATCTAAACAAACAGTTTCACCCCAAATGGTCTGAATGGGAATGGAGCTCACAGTCCATTGAGAAGATCAGCCCAAAGAGAATAGAGACTTATCAGTGTCAATGCACAAAAAATCATTTGGCAGACACGTTTAAAACAATTATATACTTTTAAGAATTGAAACACCTCCTGAACACGGCTTATGCTGCCAAAACTGTAAATCATCCATAAATTGTACTTATTTTACAATGTATAAGCACAGAGAGTGCTTAGTATGTGAAAGGGCAATTGGGTGCATTAGCATGACACTGTCCTGGTTTCACAGAGGTCTCTCCTACATCAGCTGTACTGTGGAACATTTCCAGGTTTACTCCTGGCAGCAAACAGGAATATGATCCATGTTTACTGTGGCATCTCACAACTGGCATTTACTGATTAAGTGCTGTGGAAGTTTGTAGGGGTACGTAGTGTGCGACAAGGTGCTTATTCAGTGCGACAGATTAAAAAACCACTCAAGGAATGATACTCAATCCTCTTTGAACAACTGCTCATTGTAACAACTGGGAACTGTCCCAGTGTCTCAATTAATGAATATTTCACAGCACACTAAGTCCATGTCAGGCTAAAGCGGTCTTTCAGGAGAAAATTCTTGTGAAGGTCATGGTGAAAACATTAAGTCCCTCAACCAGGAGTGTGAACTTCCATATCAAGTAAAGCTTGGTTAAATGAAAACCATTCATGATTAAATTCCAGCGGTTTAAAAAGCTTATTGATGTTGTGCCAAAATGAAACAAGAGAGGGTGGGCTGGTGCTTTAGACTGTGGATAGAAGTAAACAAAGATATGATCAGGTGGTCCCTAATAAGGTATTATTAAATAATAAAACATAATATGTGAATATTAATATTCAATATTGACCATTTTCCCCAAAATATAAAAAATGATAACCAGCCTTTTCTTTATGTGGTAGTATTAAAATGATTAAATTATTTAAAAAATGTTTATGAAAAATGCCTATATATTTAAAAAAATGTATATTAAAAAAACTACATAGAATATTTGGTACTTTTCAGCAAGGACACATTTAATTGTTCAAAAGTGACAGTATTGTATTCCAAATAATGCTGTTCTTTTGAACTTTCCATACATTGTAGAATTTTTTAAAAATTAATAATAACATATATATTTTTTAATTAAAAAAAAAATTAAGCAGCACAACTTTTTTTTAATCATTGATAATGATAGGAAATGTTTCATGAGCACCAAATCAGCATATTAGAATGATCTGAAGAATTCGAATGATTTTATGTCAGCTTCAGCTTTGTCATCATAGGAATAAATTACATTTTTAAATATATATTAAATAGGAAACTGTAATTTTAAATTGTAATACTATTTCACAATATTACTGTTTTTACTATATTTGTTGAGCATAAGAGACTTTTTGAATATGATTTCATTAGTTAACAAATTTAGTTAACATTAATAAAGAATGAACTGCACTTTTGCAGCATTTACTAATCTTAGTTAATGCTAATTTCAACATTTACTAATACGTTATTAAAATCAAAAGTTGTATTTGTTAACAATAGTTAATGCGCTGTGAACTAACGTGAAAAATGAACTACTGTATTTTTATTAACTAACATTAACAAAGATTAATAAATACTGTAGCAAATGTATTGCTTATTGTTATTTCATGTCAGTCAACTCATTTGACAAATTAGCAAATATTTTGCTAATTAACTAATTTTTCAAAAAAATCTTAGTGAACCCAAACTTTTGAGTGTATGAACTGCTAAGAATTATTGTATTTAATAATAACATTGGAACAAAAGTGATTTAAAAAAGTGTTGCCAGATTAGTTTTTTCATAAATGTATATACGGTGCCTATAGAAAATAGTTACTTTATTTGTCGTACAGCCTGAAATCAAAACCCATTCCCAAGAAAAACCTTTTCCAGCTTTATATAGAAATTTTGTTTTACAAAAAAAAAAAAAGGCAACACCCTGACAAACTAGAAAAACAGGGTTGGAAAAGTCACGGGATGCAGGTTTTCCTCAATAATTTGGATGTACTGGGCAGCATCCATTTTCCCTTCAATCCTGACCAATCACCCAGTCCCCGCTGAGGAGAAACACCCCCACAGCATAATGCTGCCACCACCAAGCTTCACAGTAGGTATGGTGTGTTTTGGGTGGTGTGCTGTGTTTCCTTTTCGGCAAACATAGTGCTTGGAGTTCAGTTCAAAAATGTTCATTTTGGTCTCATCAGACCATAGCAGTTTTTGCCAGAGGCTTCCAGGTGTGTTTTTGAGTAGCACAAACAAGACTGAGTGTGGCACCTTTTCAGGAAAGGCTTTTTTCTTGCCACCCTGCCATACAGGCCAGCTTTATATAAAGTTTATTAGATAGTTATCACACGCACAGACCGACCAGTCCCAGCCATAAAGCCTTGTAAGTCCTTCAAATTTGCCTTTGACCTCTTGGTAGCTTCTATGATCAATGTCCTCCTGGCTCGGTCCTCCAGTTTGGATGGACGGCCTGATCTAGGCAATATGTTGTTGGTGCCATATACGCTTTCCACTTCTTAATGATGCTCTGAACAGTACTCAGAGGGATAGCTAAAGCCTTCGAAATGTTTTTGTAGCCTTCTCCTAACTTGTGCCTTGCTACAACTTTATCCCGGAGGCCTTTTGAAAGCACTTTCCCAACCATGGTGAATTCTTTGCAGTACTACCATGTAATACTAACAGTAGAATCTTAAAGAAGCTGGTTTTATTCTGAAGTAATCAAAACCACTACAATTGATAATCTGGAAGTTGATTGGTTGCACTTGAGCAAGTTTATAATGGTATACTCTAAGGGGTGAATAACTTTACCAAACCAGGTATTTCACTAATTAATCCTCCAGAATGTTTGATGATGAGGGTTATAATGTGTACATACAGCTCAAAAAAGTTAGACTTAATTTTATTTTCCAGGGTGTAATGTGACAAAAGTTAAAGATTTTCACAGCGTTTGATGACTTTCTATTAGCACTGTAAATGTTAATATTAGATTTTGCTTGATTTTTCTTGGAGAATTAGCCTGGATCAAAGGGAAAACAGTGTGTTCCTTTATGTAATAGAATGTGTTTTGTTATAATAGGTTAAGCAGGTGATGATTTACTGTGACTTGGTATTACAGTTTGTTCCCATTGTGGCAGCTGATGGTCATATGGAAAAGTTGGCTTGACTCCTCTGGCTTTGTGCAGTCAGATGAAAAATGCTGAATTAAAGTGAAGTGACACACATGTTTCTTCCCAGGCCAGCATCACGCTGTCACGTTTCACACCATGTGAGACTTCATGGGAGATCTACAGCTTTCGTCCAAGAATGCATAGACTACCGCTCCACTCACTATAAATAGTAGTAACCGTCTAATACTTCGATGGATGTCTCATTTAGGCGACCGTCTTCACCTACACAAATATTAGCCTTGGCTAATGCTGTGTTGACTTGAGCCCAGATTTGTCTGCTGAAAAGAGAAATTTATTTTCCCAAAATAAAAAATAATAATAAAAAAGATTTTATTCACTACGTTGGAAACATTAAGCAGAAAATATGATATTTCACGATTAATATAAGAGATGATATATATATATATATTTGGTTTGTAGTTTTGGAGATTTTGGAAATTGTGAATACACCACAGAAAAAGTGATAGTTTCCAAATGTGGGTGGCAGTTAAAAAACGTTAGAAATAACTAGCTTGAGTTCTGAGTTCGTTTTCAGATATTTCATATGGGTGATTCTATGTTTTTGTGCACTTCTGCAGTTGCACTTAGTAGGGTCATTTATGGAGACCTCCTATACTTATAACTTCTACTTTTCACTCTCCATTAGAGCTAATGGACATCTAGTTCAAGTAAACATGTGTCATACAGTACATTGTCAAAAGCTTGACAGTGAGTGGCAGTAGCTTTAGCAATATGTTTTCTCTACCATTCAAAAATTTGGGTCAGTAAGATTTTTAAAAAAAAGAAATTAATACTTTTATTCAGCAAAGACACATTAAATAGATCAAAAGTTTACCATCACAGGAATACATTTGATTCATAAAGTATATTTAAATAAAAATAAAATTTCAAAATATTACTGTTTTTTCTGTCTTTTGATTAAACAAATGCAGCCTTGATTTGCATGAGACTAATTCACAAAAAATGTTACCCTCAACCAAACTAGGTAGTGAACATTTGATATCTTCTCATCTCTTAGCAGATGCAAGAATTTCTCTTAAGACTTTCCTCCCAATCATAAAATTATACATCACACTGATTAATATTTTCCAGAATTCTGTATTTTTCAAACTGCATAGTAGTCCTGCGCCAAAAATTCTCCTTGCGTAACAGACCTACTTCAACCCCCGACACCACTAATTTGAGAGAACATTCACCACAACATACGCACACCAAGATCCTCTTATTTTGTGACCACCGTGTGGGATAATTATCTCGGCCATCATTTGAAGAGGTGACATGCTTGAGAGTTTAAGTACTGTGAATGGGGCAGAAGGATGACATTTCCCACAAACTGAGGTGTTAGTCATTACTTTGAGAAAAATCCCTGCTTATATCAGCTTAACACTTGCTCCAAACCACAGCGTTTCTCACATACACGGGGTACGAAACACTTTGGTCAGCTTTTTACCTGTATTAACCTGTAAGCAGTCTATTTACTGAATAAATTTAATATATATTGGCATCCTGTTCAACCCATCACCTGACAATTCTCAACTGCTAATCTGTACTATTTTTCTGTTCTTTGCCTGGTTATAATTCCTTGTGGCCTATGAGGTCAGAGTTATATGCTGTTAATCTATTTGTTCTGAAACCAGTTATTGACCTTGTCTGTTCTTGGAATTACGACTCTGGATTGTTTGACTCTTCCCGCTGCTCTGTTTGGACTCAAACTTTCGCTGTTCCTTTGACTACGAGCATGCCTGCTGCTTTTGAATTATGCGCCTGGATAATGTAAATAAAGCACCATTACCTGACTGTTCTGTTCATTCTGTGCTTGAGTAATTCGTACTCAGTCCTGACATTACAGTCTGGTCAAACATGGACTCATTTGAGGACAGTTGTGGAGAGACAGGAGGTCTTACAGGCTTAATATGTGAATCGTCCTGCTCTTGATCCTCCAGCCCATCATCCTCGAGATTCTCACCATGATTCCTTCTGATGCTTTGCTGATTATAATAAGGTTTAAACCTCACCGTTGATTACGGCCCTATCAGTATCATGTTTGGCCGGTGAGAGAATGAAGATGGAATAGATAAATAAGAAGCAAAGACCCGGGCTATTATACTAAACCATTATACTAAGATAAAACTAAAACAAAGCTTTTCTTGTTGTTATAGAGTGGGGGAAAATGCCCCCCTTGAGGTAAAATAACCCCCAACTGTTTTTCCCAAAATAACCACTGTATTGAGTCAAGATACATTTTTGTTCTTGTTATGGACTCTGTTGACAAGAGTTGATGTACAAACCCGATTCCAAAAAAGTTGGGACACTGTACAAATTGTGAATAAAAACAGAATGCAATGATGTGGAAGTTTCAAATTTCAATATTTTATTCAGAATACAATATAGATGACATATCAAATGTTTAAACTGAGAAAATGTATCATTTTAATGGAAAAATAAGTTGATTTTAAATTTCATGGCATCAACACATCTCAAAAAAGTTGGGACAAGGCCATGTTTACCACTGTGTGACATCCCCTCTTATTTTTATAACAGTCTGCAAATGTCTGGGGACTGAGGAGACAAGTTGCTCAAGTTTAGGAATAGGAATGTTGTCCCATTCTTGTCTAATACAGGCTTCTAGTTGCTCAACTGTCTTAGGTCTTCTTTGTCGCATCTTCCTCTTTATGATGCGCTAAATGTTTTCTATGGGTGAAAGATCTGGACTGCAGGCTGGCCATTTCAGTACCTGGATCCTTCTTCTACGCAGCCATGATGTTGTAATTGATGCAGTATGTGGTCTGGCATTGTCATGTTGGAAAATGCAAGGTCTTCCCTGAAAGAGACGACGTCTGGATGGGAGCATATGTTGTTCTAGAACTTGGATATACCTTTCAGCATTGATGGTGCCTTTCCAGATGTGTAAGCTGCCCATGCCACACGCACTCATACAACCCCATACCATCAGAGATGCAGGCTTCTGAACTGAGCGCTGATAACAACTTGCGTTGTCCTTGTCCTTTTTAGTCCGGATGACATGGCGCCCCAGTTTTCCAAAAAGAACTTCAAATTTTGATTCGTCTGACCACAGAACAGTTTTTCACTTTGCCACAGTCCATTTTAAATGAGCCTTGGCCCAGAGAAAACGCCTGCACTTCTGGATCATGTTTAGATATGGCTTCTTTTTTGACCTATAGAGTTTTAGCCGGCAACGGCGAATGGCACGGTGGATTGTGTTCACCGACAATGTTTTCCGGAAGTATTCCTGAGCCCATGTTGTGATTTCCATTACAGTAGCATTCTTGTATGTGATGCAGTGCCGTCTAAGGGCCCGAAGATCACGGGCATCTTGACCCTTACGCACAGAGATTGTTCCAGATTCTTTGACTCTTTGGATGATATTATGCACTGTAGATGATAATAACTTCAAACTCTTTGCAATTTTTCACTGAGAAACTCCTTTCTGATATTGCTCCACCATTTTTCGCCGCAGCATTGGGGGAATTGGTGATCCTCTGCCCATCTTGACTTCTGAGAGACACTGCCACTCTGAGAGGCTCTTTTTATACCCAATCATCTTGCCAATTGACCTAATAAGTTGCAAATTGGTCCTCCAGCTGTTCCTTATATGTACATTTAACTTTTCCAGCCTCTTATTGCTACCTGTCCCAACTTTTTTGGAATGTGTAGCTCTCATGAAATCCAAAATGAACCAATATTTGGCATGACATTTCAAAATGTCTCACTTTCAACATTTGATATGTTATCTATATTCTATTGTGAATAAAATATAAGTTTATGAGATTTGTAAATTATTGCATTCCTTTTTTATTCACAATTTGTACAGTGTCCCAACTTTTTTGGAATCGGGTTTGTAGAAGTATTTACTGTAAAGCTTTCACTGGCGACGTACTTGAGAGAAAACGGATTTCACGTTAAGTGATCTAATTTTCAGCAGTAAGAAAATAAGTGTTTTAAAGCTTGATGTTTTGCAGAACATCACAGTTATATATAATATGAGAATAGTAAGGCCTGTAGTTAGGAAGTACATGTAATTTAAGGAAAATATTTTTATATTTTTAGAATGACAATTTTTTTTTTCAAACACTGTCTGCGGGGTAAAACGCCCCCTTCTCACTATCATAATTAATGTAGTTACTCTACTCTGAACATCAAATCCTTTGTTTTTACATCAAATGTAATCTAACTAGGTTGTTAAATAAAAATATTTGAACTTTATATTTAAAAATTACCTCAAGTTAGCATCAGTTAGCTAGTTAGCTACCATCGGCTAACTATACTTTTCAAATTGTCTATTATGATTGTGTAATTCATAATTATTGGTTATGGTTAAGACTTCATTACTGATTTAGTTTATTTTAGTTGTGGTGGTAATGATAGGCTTGTAGTAGATTTTGCTGTAAATGTATAAAGCAGATTGTTTTGACAGAGTGGGGGCATTTTACCCCTCCTGTGGTGTAAAACGCCCCCTTGGTACAAATTGATTTTTTGCTAAAAATCTAATAACATGAAAACTCTGGACATTTTTCATACTTCGTTTATAACTTATGTAATTAATTGTCACTAAAACTATGATAACTATTCTGGACACGCTCTACCCTACTTGAAATAAAATGAAACTTTAGCTGAAATAAAATATATAAAAAAAAACTCGTTTTATTTCAGTTAGTTGCAAGGCAACATTTCTCATTTTGATTTCGTTTTGATTTCTGAAACTGAAATAGCCTATCTGTAACTAAAACTGAAATAAAAATGAATAAAACTATACATAAGCTAAAAAATATAGTTCTCTCGATTTTAAATCGATTTTTATTTTTATCTTAAATCGCAAGAATCGATCTTTTAGTCTATCCTGTTTTCAGTTAATGAATGAACGGAATGTTTTAGCGTGCCTTCTATCCAATATTGGAATAAACTTTGCTGCTTTTGATATGAAGCAAGATTAAGATTTAAAATTGTGACGGTTTTATTTACGAAATTCATAAGCGAAGCAGCAGCCCGAAGCGCAGCCTCAGGTGAACGGATCATTTCCTTCGGTTAACTTCTAGTTACAGCGCGAAATAAATATAAATGAACATCAGAAGGTAGGCCTAGGTTAAAATATACAGTACAACTTACCAATATCCGTATCATGTCTCATGCTATCAGCTCAATCAGTGTTTCAACCACGGAAAAACATAAAACGGCTTGTAAACAATATGTCACGTAATGTTACATTTACCTCAGAGCCATTCAGTGACTATAAACTGGTTAGTCAGTAAGAAAAAACAGGGGAAAAAAACCCATAAAATTTGCCATGTAGTGTACCTGATATATATCCAAAATAACTGATATAGAATATAATTTAATCAAATTGCAGCTTGTGAATCGAAATTGAATCGAATCGTGAAATTTGTCACATTACCCAGCCCTAATATATACTATAAAAATAACAAAACCACTGTAAAATTAATAAAAGTTTAATTAAAATGAAAATAGCCTAAAAAAAATAACTAAATCAAAATGTTACTAAAAACTATAATCTCAACAGTCTCAATGACAGTAACACAGGCAGAGACACTATTCATGAGATTTTTGCTCCTGCCTCAGATGTTGCTCCTCTTTAATGGGCTTTTGGTGCCATTAACCAAAATGTCAAACACTGATCACCTTGTGAAATATTTATCTTTTTATAAATGTTTTGCTATATAATTCTGAAGTTAAAATGAGGAAAACTGTAGAGTGGTTGATGCCATTATATTTGCATATTGTCATTATTTAATTTTCTCCTGTTTTTGGTTTACGAGAGAGTTTTCTTATTTTTCAAAAGTTAGATTCTTTCCCTTTTAGGTAATGCATATTTTTTTGTTATTTTTATTGTGGCCTTTCCTCTTCCAGAAGTATTTTATAATTGACTTAATATTTTTATTTGTGTGTGTTTGGTGTACTGGGAGGAGAGAAGGAATCTCCAGCAACCTTTTTACTACTTCTCCCCAACCCTAAACTGGGGAGGATGTAATACAGAAATAACAATAAAAGTGTCAACACTTCACAAGCCTCAGAGACAGAGATAAAGCGAAATAGGATCATTAACCTCGGTTTTATTGAATTCACACAATGACCTCACGCTCAACATGAAGCATCTGTCCACATGACTCACTAGTTGCCTGGAGTGTCCTAGTCTGTTGTTATTTATTGTGAAATTAAGATAATACAGACAGTGAATGTACTTCATATTATTATTATCATCATCAACATCTTATATAACCATTAAGAGCACATAAACTAACATAAAAAGACAGCTAAAGTCTTCCAGAGTCACTGGGTTTCCTCATTAATCCATGAGGACTGACACTCTTTTGTGACTCCATTAAGGGCCTACGCTGGCTTTCTGATTCAGGAGGGCTCTCGGCCTTCCCCTCTGGGGCGCTTTCACTTGCATTATCTTCCATCTCTACCGGCTCATCCTCCCTAAAGCCGTCCACATCGAGCTGCACATCACCAGGCCGGGCCAATGGCACAGGAGGGGTGTGCCTGTGTGCTGATGTGGGTCTGAGGCAGTAGAAAAGAGCCTGCAAGTCCTTCCGGAACTTAGAGCTCATGCCAATGTAGATAAACGGATTGTAGAAACTTGCTGACTTGGCAAAGAGGCTTGCCAGGATGCTGTTGAGTGGGGGTATTTGGTAACCCCAGGCAGACCACATGGAAATGACTGCGTACGGGGACCAGGCCAACAGGAAGGCCGCACACACAATGAGGGAAACCTGGAGTGAGAAACATATGCGTGAATTTGAAACTGAGAGCACTAGTTATTTGATAATGGAAATTCATAGGGCGATTGTTTTACCCGTGTGATGCTGCGCTCAATCTTTTTCTGCCTCTCGCTAACATCTCCTCCGTGACTGAACTTGTGGCTGGAGTTGACTGTGCGGATGATGGACACGTAGGTGAAAACTATAATGAACAGCGGCACAAAGAAGTTGAAGAAGAAAATGCTGATGACGTAGAGCTTGAACGGAACAGAGTACAGCGCTCGTGTCCAGTCAATTTCACATGTCCCATATCCGCGAGCTGCAGAAGAAATGAAATTCAAATAAATCTCAATTTCGACTTTTAAAGATGGTAAACATCCTTATTTCAGTCCTACCTCTGTAACTGCCCCAGCCCATCAGTGGAGCTCCAGCCCAGAACAGAGAGAACAGCCAGATTGCACTTATGACCAAGCAGATATTACGCTTGTTGATGTGATGAGCTGAAGAACATGGCAGAAACACTCACATCAGGACAGCCCTCACATTGCAATCATGCTGATTTATCTAGTATTTGTGCAGCCAAGGATAAACAGCTTCTACAAAAGGAAAAATAACATAGTCCTAGATTTATTAAAGATTCAAGTTTAAATGAGTTTAAAAACTAGAATTTTTACTTGTATGGGAATACATCCTGGCCTAAAACGTAATTTCAGAACAGCTTTCACTGACTCCACCGCATGAGCACCTGGACTAAATACTGGGTAGCAACTATACAAAGGTTTAATAACCCAGTAGGTTCAGCCAAGATGTAGCATACCATGCTGAGGGTGGCAACCTTTGATGTAGCGGATGACACTGATGGCTGTCAGTGTGTTGATGCTGATGAGTCCGAAGAGCAGGATTAGGAATCCATCCACCTGGCAGAGACAACGACATCTTATATATTGCAAGCAGGTCTGGCATTCTGAGGCAGTAATCGCTCCTACTTGTCTCATCACCCACTAACCAGGCCCTGGGGAACAAGCCAGCTAGATTAGGGGATAAATGGACACATGCCTGTGTACTTGGAACGACTACAAATAATTCCTCTTTTCAGCCCCTCCTGCCTCATAACACCACCTGCCAGACTGCAAAAGGGAACACGGTAATGGAGCTCTCACAGCAGATACTGTATGATGTCCTCTAAGAGCATTCAGTGAAGGGAATCATGCTGAAAATCACTCGATCATTTGAACTTTGTAACTGAATTCATCTGGAGGATCTCAAATAAAATTTTTGTCATCATTTGCTCACCCTTACATCATTCCAAACATATATTTTCTCTGTGGAACATAAAAGATATTTTGAAGAAAGTTTTTGTCCATACAATGATAGCAGGTGGGGTTCAAAACAACAGTGGACCCCTTTGACTTTCACTTATGTTCCACAGAATAAAGAAAGTCATAAAGGTTTTAAGTGGCATGAGGGTGAGTATCATCCTCTTACCTTGCAAGTCCAAAATGTCTTTATAAGATAGCCTTCATCTCTGAACACATCGAAAACTTCAAGGATTCCTCGAGAGTATCCAAAAATAGCAATGCTGGCATCAGAAATGGCAAGGTTGAGAGTCAAGAAATCCTGTGGTTCGAGTGACTTTCTTTGCTTGGTTAAAAGTAATATTACAACCCCATTTCCAATCCAAGAGAGCCATCCTATCACAGAAGAAATATAAAATTTACCTTTTCTTTTTCTCACAAGACATATTCGAATGTAGTGAAGCTCAAGAAGAAACAAACCATATTAAGGTACAAAGGATTCAAAACGATTAGACCAAAATAATTACCTAGTATTACCAAATAGAAACCGATAGCTGTCTCTCCTCCATTCGACACTCGGTAGACTGTGACATTTGAGGGAAGAACATTGTGGATGTCCATCTTCCATGAAAAACTTTAGATTGGACTCCTCTCAGGGTGATGTTTGCTAGGGTTCACGGTCTTGCTTTCTTCATTGGTGGAAGTTAAGCACATCCAGCAGACATACACAGGCCACCCAGACTAGACCGAATGCCCTCGATCTAAACTTGAGCAAACATTTGAACTGTAACAGAGCACCTGTGTTGATCAAGACTAGGTGTAATCTCCTTATCTTGTTAAAGACTTTAGAGACTGAGATTTTTGGTACAGTTCTTGTCAGTCACCAAACCACTTAAGGCATTTACCTCAGCTCGTGAACTCACCCGACGTCAATAAGCCCGTGATGAGGATATCTACATCTACATCTGATCACCCAAAGTGGACTCAAACAAAGTAAACAAAGCGTAATTGGTGCGTAAGACTGTTAAACTTTATTGTCGGTAACCTTTAGTATTGAATTAAATAGTATAGGAAAACAGTATAAAGTACATGGAATATGAGTGATTCTGAAGTTAGAGAGGTTTTAATGTAAAGTACAACTGAAGAAATCTCGATTCCGGTTTCGAGAAGGGTGGATAACTGGACTTCAAATCTCCTCCTATTTCTGACCAAGCAGGGAGAGCTGTGGAGAAATGAATGGGTTTAGTCCTAAAAGCTCTGATAGTGCAACATCACATTAACACTTAAACAAAAGTAGGATTACTACTGAATCATTGTTCAGCATACAGTCAGTGTCATATAAGTTCACGGCTACAGGAAGAATTTGGAGAAGCGAGACACGAAACCCTCCCCGTATTTTCGCTCAGAGCAAAGCGGTAAAAGTATATTAAGAAATTGATGTGGAAAAAAAAAACTGGGCAAAATGTTTAAAAAATATTTACAGAGGGAAAAGCACGTTATGACTTGATGTCAACTTTGTTAAGACAAAGTACAACGTAGATTTGCTTCAAGCAGCAAAAAGCATTCCAAGACACTCAAAGCAGTGTTGTTTCCTCCAACTCTGGGATAATCGGTTGGATTTTTGAGCATTGGATCGCGGAGTAGTTGATTTTTCATGGAATTCTGTCCTTGTATGCAAAAATGTGTTGATGAATTTGGACTTTTAACTGAAGTGTGACGCAAATTGGGTGACCTGACATCTTGGATGTTGCATGTAAACGTCCTGTTTTTTATAACATGCACTTCCTATCAGTTTATGCTGTAGGGGAAGTGATCATACCTGTTTTATGAACTGGGCAGCATTGAAAAGCTCACTACAGCCATAAAGAACCCGCTTCCCTTGCTTGGCCTGAAGAAAAGAAGATCATTACACTCATCTTCATAAGCAAACCAAGTTCTTGTAGCACATTTTACATGTCAAAATGGGCACAGCCATACCTTTGTATAGTCAACAAGATTCTGATACTCTATGTAATTGCCTCCGCCAACAACAAAGACGATGGCCTGTGAAATGAAAATCTATCATCAGCTCTGTCATCAGCACTGTACAAATGCTTTGTATTAAATAAAACCCTGCAATATTTCAAGTGGCCCTCCTACAGACGTGAGCTCAGACACTCTGGGCTTCCAACTCACTTTGTCATTAGCAGGGCCTAATCTCCACTAGGAACAGAAGGCTATCTGTAACTTAAATTAACCCTGCCAGGTTATAACACATGGGCACCAAACCATGAAGATACCCTATCAACATCCACATGGTGCAAAATCATGACCATCAGATATCACCATTGTTTTTTATACTCACCTCTTGAAAAGGGTTCTTGTTCCTTGGAATGGAGCTGAGGGAGTTAAACAGTTAGGATTAATTCATCATCACAGGCAGAGAGCGAAAATAGCCAATATTTGTGGAAAAAAACTACAGATCTCCTTATATTCTAAATATTTTCAGTGGAAAGTTCCAGCTCTGGCAAGGATGTGCAGATCCGTTATTTACCTAACTTCAATACTGCCTTATGTATATGTAATAAAGACACAAGCAATTTAGAATTCCTCCATGGATCAAATGCCTTTAACATAATATTTGAATACAGTGGGACCAAGTCAAACACAGAGATGTCTCATTTGAAAATCCAAGGAGCCTAGTCTTCATCTTCAGTGTCCTACCTCTCGCTTCCGCGAAGCATCTTGGGATCGAAGTATCTGTAGTCATCAGTCTCCTACAAAAATCACAACACCTAACATTAGAGATTACAGAGCACGTAAGTAAATTAGGGATGAAATAACACTCAGCGCACCCTCCCCACATCACCATCTCCTAAAAACCACCTCATCTATCTACATTAAATGCTTATCAAGATCTAATGCTTCCCAGCAACCATTCGTCTGAGAACCAGAAGCCTCAAACAGTAAAATGTCCTCCAGTTTGACTAAAAAAGCAAGATTATCATCTCTCTGCTTTGAAGAGTCCCGACACAAATTGAGGAGAACTGTCTCTGAGGCGGGGGCCAATGGCCTCCTACTTCCTCATCCTCTGTATCGGATGGGCCAAGCCTGTCTCTTCCCCCACGGGACCTCAGTCAGCCCGGCCTGGCAGTCCTGGCGCTCTGGTGCATACTTCATTCTGGGAAGAAATACTTTGCCGTCAACTCACTGAAAGAAGAGCCCCATTCCGTTTGAAAATGGTAAAATGCTCTAGATTTTTCTGCTATCAGTTTACCCTAACTGGGTAGCAAAGCTTTGTATTAATAACTGAACATACTATTGCAACCTGGTCGCACAGGCCCATCTGCAAGGACTATCTGACGAGCAGCGGAGGCAGGAGATTCTGAAGTGCTCAGCTGCCCAGCTTCTCCAACAACAGGCGTATTGTGCAGGGCACTGAAATTCCAGTAGCTGAGAAAATGATAATACGGTTATGTTCAATGCAGGTTTATGGGCAGCGAAGGGAAAGCATTTCCAGTCGGTAACGGAATACGGAAATCTGTCCACCCCAGCTTTTAAGACCGAGAAGATCAGAGGGACCCTGAAGGAAATAAGGTCTTTCAGAAGGAAATAAGGTCTTTATGTCAAGGTACGAAAGAGAAGCTAAAAGGCCAGTTACACAAGCAAATGATTTCAAGAGTTTATATGTCAGATAGCTGTCTCCATTACAACATTTTATATTTAAAACACATCGGGATAGTTCTTGGAAGTGTGCTTAGGGAGAATTCAAGATGTCTAAATTGAGAGGAGTCCTATTATGAGGGTGCTGTCAAAGATTTGCCACATCATATCCTTTGTGGTAATTCCACATTTATTAAAAAAAAAAATAATAATTCAGCATTAATCATTCCCCCCACACTGTCCTGGAAGCTAGTTGATTTCAAAGCATCAGGAGACATTTTCAAAGCAGATTTTTCCTTCAAGGAGATCCAACAATAACTTGAAAACCGCCAGTGTGTTCAAATACCTGATGCTTCATATACAGACATTTTGCAGACAATGAGATCCTTAAGTGCATAGCAGAACACAATACAATGAATCGCTGAAATAGTTTCTGTACAGATGCCCCCTACTGCTGTGCACCTGAGGGGTTTGCATCTCTGTTCCACCTCACAAAGGTGAAAAGCCCAAATGCATTGATTCCAAATCCCTTAGCCCTAGAAACTAAATACATCATGCTCTGGGTTTGCTCACTAGAAACTCGCTGCCTCTCTCTCCCTCTCCGCAGGTGTTCCCCTGGTTGAGACAGTCGCATTAACCGTGCAGCTCAGATTGCTTGGATTGAAGTCTCTGCACACTCAAAGAGCCTCTTCAGTGCCCCATCAGAGAAAATTCAGTGTCCCATAGCGCTGCAGTGTCATATGTATTAATCCGCAGTGGGAGGTAAAGCAGTCAACTGTGGTGATACACAATAACAAGTGTGTATACTGACTGGACACAATGGTCTTTAAAGATTTTTGGATTTAGACTTTTAGCTAACAATCGGACAGATGATTAATTACAATAAGCTGATGATTAATTACTACATATTTCATACTAATATAGCAGCAAAACATGTTGAATATTTGTGCTTATGAGGGAGAAGTTAAAACGATGTAGTGAAAAGGGAAAAACAGAGCACTCACCGGGTTTGACTTCATTTCCATCAAATTGTCCAAGATGCGAGTAACCGGCAAGTTCTATATGAGAGAAAAAAAAAAAGAGAGAATAAAAATAAACCCATAAACTCTGGGGGCTCAAGCCCCTGCCCTTTTTCATAATGAATCAAAAGTGCTTCTCTCTACAATTATCTCTACAATAATATTGAGGTCAATAAAATAAAATGCACTTGAATTATAATCAGTATAGCAATGTGTACAAAACAGTAACAAAATGCTCAAAAGTCTGAAAATTCACATTTATTTTTTACATATCTGCTGTCAGAGACATCATTGCCATAATGCGTTGCTAAAGGTTTGCATCTTGCTTCGGAGTTAATTATTATATATGTAATTATTTTACTCACTGTAAAAAACAAAATGCAAGGCATTTAGATTAGTAGTTACACATTCATAACTGTGTCTGAGAACCTTGGACCATATATGGCTCTCTCTCAATGATTATTGAGTCTGTTCAAATAAAAATCCACATTTATCCACAACTTTAAAAAATATTACATGATTTATAAATGTCAGTAACTCAAAGTAAGCTCAAATTTCATTGGACAATGTGAAGTGAAGTAGTAATTTCCCAGTCTTATTCATCATAAATTGGTTGAAAACTATATTAACCACTGTCTGTTTTCAGTTCTTAACAAAGGTGAATAGAAAAGAACACAGTCTGAATGGACAGAAGGATTTGAATTTGTGGATCTGCAGTTTATCTCAAATTCTTAAAAATCAGAAGTGAATTGACTCCAAAGCACTCTGCAAAAGTATGCAGCACCAGAAGTGCATTAATGTAAGTAGTGTTCCATTTATTCTTATTTATGTACTGTATATTAATTTACCATTTGATGAAACTATCATAGTTGGTTAAATTAAGTCCACGTGCCATCTATTGCCCTATTATGTGAAATGTAGGCTATTAAAATGGTGACGTGACATGGCCTGTATATATGAAATGATCATATAGGAATTATAGTAGTGATAGATGCAAAAAAATTTTTTTTACATTTGATCCCCTGTTTCTTAAGAACTTTCTACATGTCCCTGGTAAAAACACACAAGTCCTCAATAATCATAAAATTTAGCTCATGGTAGTCGTTGCAGATATGGATGGCTTGTTAATTCTTTTTTTCTTGTGTGTAAGTGGTAATAAATACTCACATGTTGTTTCAGGACCAGATTTTTCACCCCCTCCATCACAAACTGGGAGCCAGTGTTCATCACCCTCGAGAACAGTCTGAAAAAAAGACAGGTGCATTAAAAACAAATCAGCAAAAGGATTCACATTTTGAGAATTAAATTTGGTGTAGCCTCATACCCCATTGGTTTCACTCCACTGCTCCCGTAATTGGCTGGCGTCGCAGCCATCTTGGTGAAAGCTCTGGAAAATAGGTTATATTAGTTTGCAACACTACTGTTCTCATCTTTCTGCTGAATTTAATGTAGTAACTAGGCAAATGTGACAGCGTGTTATGGTGTGTTTGTTGACAATGGCCAGAACTTACTTCCACTGCTTAATGTAGTTAAGTGGAGATAGGTCACAGCTTGCATCAACCAAGGCTTTCTTGTACTGTTCTAGATCAGCCTAAAAAGAACCAAATGTCTTTTTTCAACACTCGACCCTCAAAGATGAAAACAAAAATACACCATTCAAGAGAAGCTGTTTTTATAGAATGAAGGATGACATATAGCTCACAAGCCATAAGCATCCATCAGGGTGAGGAGAAAATCTCATTCCTGTTAGAGACATAGTTGTCTATACCACATGAGTGAGAGGGCCATTTTCATGTCACCAATCTAATTACAGCCTCAGAAAACAAACAACAAAATGGCTGTTTTTGAAGTTTAACCAAATACTCAGCCAACAATAACCCATGCTGGTTCACAAGGACACAGATGAAAGAATGGATACCAGAAGACATGGAAAAATGGTTAAAACTCTTCTCTTTTGGAAAGTCAAAGCTTTTACAGCCTGCATCGATAAACATAATAGGGAATGTCAGTTAGCATGGGTCAGTGTGCTTTCTCAAGGGTTGAAATGTGGTCACTTGGACATCGTCCATCTCAGCTTGGTCCCACGGTTCCGCCCCCTCATGTCGGAAGTGTACACAAGAACTCAAAACTTTCATTTGTATGGCCGTTTAAGTAACATCCCACAGAAAAAGAGATCTTGCCATTAGCTGAACAATCCTGCTTTATCAAGGTACAAGAGTAATAACACTTGGCTGTGGCATCAAAGGGTGTCAGAGTTCCTCAAATCTGCGCTGCATGTGTCCCAAAGAACAACAAGGCTTTTGAAGACAGCTTCTGAAAGTACAGTTTAAGAACCCGGGCCGAGCTTCATAGGGAATGGACAGAATGTTTTTGGCTCCATGTGTCCCCAAACAATGAAGTCCATGCATTTGCCACTGATTATAATAAATCGCGGTGTTACCGAAAGTGCACATCAGGGTAGCCCACCACAGACATCCTCAAACCTACGTTTGAGGATTATTTATCTAGTACTCTTAAAGGAGTATCCTTGGTTCAGAACAAGTTAAGCTCAGTCGACACTGTTTGTAGCATAATGTTGATACCACAAAAATTAATTTTTACTTGTTCTGATTTTTCTTAAAGAAGAAAAAAAGAAAAGAAAAAAAAAAAAGATACAAAAATCTGGATTGCAGTGATGCACTATGGAAATGAAAGGCCAATCCATAAATATTAAAATACCTATTGTTTCAATAGTACACACACATACTGTAAACAATATTGCATACATAAATTATGACCAAATTGCTTATTAACCTTTTCTGTGTAAAGTTACAGTATATCCAAATTTACACTTTTGTTGTCATGACAACATAATGCTTAAAATGACAAGGACAACTTCACAGCTCAAATAATACACAATTTTAAACAGAAAAATTAATTTAAGTGCTTCCATACAAAAGTAAGCCTCACAAATTGCTTTCGTTGTATGGTATCAATATTTTGCTGTCACTAAACTTAACTTGTACTGAACCCAGATTATTCTTTTAAGGTTGCTATGATCTGTGAAGTTTCTTTCGGGATATAGTTTATTATGATAACTACTTGATCATGACCGTGGTGGTGTGGGGACTTACCTCAGATGGGGGCTGCTGGGAAGTGATGTAGTAGATCAGAAACAGCCTCATCTTATCCTCTGCTGTTCCAGCTACCAATAAGAACAACATTTATACAGTCATTATGCAAATGCTTACAGTTACTTTAAATTCAAGAACTACTAGAGTTTGTAAGGGGTTTTTTGTTCCCTCCAATAGCGAAACATGATTGGTAAATCAAAGATTGTGCTCATCGGAACAATAAAGCATTGTGTATCGCTTGAAAAAATATCTGATCACTATCATTATATTTAGTGGCCATTCCTGTGTACTCATAAGAAAACCCATGAACCAACAGAGGACCCTGTGGAGATCAAGAAACGGTGTCCTCTTGAAACCTCACAATGCTGGCAGGAGAGAAAACAAATCCTGTCCTGTGGTAGCATCACAGAGAGCCTTTAAAGCAGGCCGCTTACCCCTAGGGATGTGATGCATTTCAGTCCGCTAAGATGGAAAAATGACTGGATGAGGGGTGGGACAGGCTCTCATTAGGGGAAGGGGGTATGAGTTACTCATTCAATTAGTTTCGTTTGATCTCTCAGGATGGGGCTGTTCTTGTTAAAACAAAATTTTATGACAGTAAGGCAGTATGCCATGCTTTGAGGGATATAGTGGTGTTTGGATTACGGTCAAGCTCAAAGACCAGCTGAGAAGTCAAGGCTTATTAAAGCAATAAGCCACTTGAGGCCAAGCGTTACAGAGATTTTACCACAATTATGGGGTGTTGTCAGGCAGAATGTGTAGTTTGTCATGGTTGCCAAGCCACATATTAATCAAAGATCTTATTATTGTCATCATCAATATTATTACTATTACCTAGCATTATTATTATTGGTTTGTAGCAACTTGTGCCAATAGCATAAAATTCAACTGATGTGCAGTCACAGATATGCATATTTTACAATGGCTTTGAGCAGGGCTCATCCAATCAGATGTTAGAGAACCGCAAGGTTATTTATTTGCATGACAGTTCACATGGGGAGTTTGTGTTTACATAATATGTACAGTGGGTACGGAAAGTATTCAGACCCCCTTAAATTTTTCACTCTCTGTTATATTGCAGCCATTTGCTAAAATCATTTAAGTTCTTTTTTTTTCCTCATTAATGTACACACAGCACCCCATATTGACAGAAAAACACAGAATTGCTGACATTTTTGCAGATTTATTAAAAAAGAAAAACTGAAATATCACATGGTCCTAAGTATTCAGACCCTTTGCTCAGTATTTAGTAGAAGCACCCTTTTGATCTAATACAGCCATGAGTCTTTTTGGAAAAGATGCAACAAGTTTTTCACACCTGGATTTGGGGATCCTCTGCCATTCCTCCTTGCAGATCCTTTCCAGTTCTGTCAGGTTGGATGGTAAGCGTTGGTGGACAGCCATTTTTAGGTCTCTCCAGAGATGCTCAATTGGGTTTAAGTCAGGGCTCTGGCTGGGCCATTCAAGAACAGTCACAGAGTTGTTGTGAAGCCACTCCTTCGTTATTTTAGCTGTGTGCTTAGGGTCATTGTCTTGTTGGAAGGTAAACCTTCGGCCCAGTCTGAGGTCCTGAGCACTCTGGAGAAGGTTTTCGTCCAGGATATCCCTGTACTTGGTCGCATTCATCTTTCCCTCGATTGCAACCAGTCGTCCTGTCCCTGCAGCTGAAAAACACCCCCACAGCATGATGCTGCCACCACCATGCTTCACTGTTGGGACTGTTTTGGACAGGTGATGAGCAGTGCCTGGTTTTCTCCACACATACCGCTTAGAATTAAGGCCAAAAAGTTCTATCTTGGTCTCATCAGACCAGAGAATCTTATTTCTCACCATCTTAGCAAACTCCATGCAGGCTTTCATGTGTCTTGCACTGATGAGAGGCTTCCGTCGGGCCACTCTGCCATAAAGCCCCGACTGGTGGAGAGCTACAGTGATGGTTGACTTTCTACAACTTTCTCCCATCTTCCGACTCCATCTCTGGAGCTTCTTTACCTCTTTCACCAAGGCTCTTCTCCCCCGATAGCTCAGTTTGGCCGGACGGCCAGCTCTAGGAAGGGTTCTGGTCATCCCAAACGTCTTCCATTTAAGGATTATGGAGGCCACTGTCCTCTTAGGAACCTTAAGTGCAGCAGAAATTTTTTTGTAACCTTGGCCAGATCTATGCCTTGCCACAATTCTGTCTCTGAGCTCTTCAGGCAGTTCCTTTGACCTCATGATTCTCATTTGCTCTGACATGCACTGTGAGCTGTAAGGTCTTATATAGACAGGTGTGTGGCTTTCCTCATCAAGTCCAATCAGTATAATCAAACACAGCTGGACTCAAATGAAGGTGTAGAACCATCTCAAGGATGATCAGAAGAAATGGACAGCACCTGAGTTAAATATATGAGTGTCACAGCAAAGGGTCTGAATACTTAGGACCATGTGATATTTCAGTTTTTCTTTTTTAATAAATCTGCAAAAATGTCAACAATTCTGTGTTTTTCTGTCAATATGGGGTGCTATGTGTACATTAATGAGAAAAAAAAATGAACTTAAATGATTTTAGCAAATGGCTGCAATATAACAAAGAGTGAAAAATTTAAGGGGGTCTGAATACTTTCCGTACTCACTGTATGCGTGTATTGTGAATATTTATTATAAATATACACACATACATGTATATATTTAAGAAATATTTACATGTATATAATTATAAATAAATATATTTCATATATAAATATATTTTTGTTAAATATATATGTGTGTGTATTTATAAATACATAATAAAAATATACAGTACATATACATATTATGTAAACACAAACGTGTATTTTGAATGCAATTAATCGTGACTAAATGTTTGACCACTAAGGTTGGGGACAGGTTTGGTGGTATGGGTAGGTTTAAGGTTTAGGGTAAGGGAAGGGTCAACAGTGTGATTATAGATGTCATTACAGAAATTAATTACAGATGTAATTACATGCAGGTATTTTTAAATATAAGTACAACATAAAACATGCGCATACACAATTGTGAATTGTATTTGATTAGTTTAAATGATACTACATAGTAGTTAAAAACGCCTAATATAAAGGGGGACCAAAATTATTATTACAAAAATAAAAATTATTGGAAAAAAAATAAATAAATATATTATATATATATATATATATATATATATATATATATATATATATATATATATATATATATATATATATATATATAAATAAATATATATGTATGTGTGTATGTATGTATGAATGATCAAAACCATCCAACCAAAATGCAACTATAAAGCTTCTCTTGTTGATAACAGCCGGTTTAGAAGCAGTCATTACAAGTTTGGGAATATGCATGTTGCCTTCCCAATTGCATGTTAATAAATGATCATAGATGAGTTCATGTGGAGCAGCATTTACTGCCAACCAAGTCGCTCTGAGACACTAAAAACACTGAATCACGAGCTCCTCAAGTGTAAAAGAGCACAGTGCTACACTACAATCTGAAACACCCAGCGCATATGTTTAATTACATCACAGCCTTTGCGATTTGATAAGTAATATTGCCATTTCAGTTTTATTTTGATAAATTGTGCAGCCCTACAATAATCTTTACCAGCACGATAATACGCAGTGCAGAAAAGATCTAAAAAAATACTTACATGGCCAATTTGAACAAGATTAAAATATCAGACAAGCTTTGATAATTCTTTCATTACCCCACCTCCCCGCATGAAACTAATCCAGTCCAAATAGGGCTTAAGGTTCATTATCACAGATCTGAGATGGAACTGATGAGACTATTAACCTTGAATGTTTATCACAAGCAAGACTCACCATCAGGATCACTGATAATGTCCAGCAGGGATTTATCGAGCGTGGACTTGCTCATAAGCTTCTCCTCGTACTCGAAGTACACATCAAGCTTACGGCTCTAAAGACAGACAGGCAAATTTAGAAGAAAAATATGCAACTCTACCTCACAGAAATAACATAATGTGCTGAGAAAATGTAACCTAAGAGATGAAAAACATTTTTCTCATTGAGCACTGACCTTGATGTGGTCCAAAACCGCTGTGGCAACATTGGTGTGGAGGTCAATCAGTCTCTTTTTTTCCAGGAGCTCAGGAAGAGAACTGTTTAGAGAGAGAAGAGCACGCTGTTATCCTACTCTATACGCGTAGGGTCAGGCAGGGGTACAGCGGTAGGCCCTTAGTGAGTGCAATGACTAATACATATGTATAACAGCTCTTGTGAAATATGAGACAAGTTCTGAATGTAATTAGATTATATTAGGGTATATTTCATATACATCCACTGAATAAAAACTGAAATATTTAAATATGTAAACTTTGTGAATTTATGAAAAAGTCAAAATAAAAATAGAATAACAGTTTTAAAAAGTGATTTTTCACCATTATTTGCAACAGGATCTGTATTTTCATGGGTTTAATAAAAGATTTTCGTTATAAGAGACAATAAAAACAAAGTTGTGCATGAAAACCACTCCTCTCCTGGTAAAAAATTAACTTGATTTTCAAAAGTCAACAAATTTGTGCTCGCTGAATGTAACATTTTTGACAAGCCAAACATGTCAGTCTCTGAGTAACAGGTAATTTATTTATGCCACGAAATAAACTTCATTCCGTATAACAAACTATGCAAAAAGCATTTTGAATGTCTCCAGCATGTTTTATAATTAGTTCACATCTTACGCACATTATCACACGCGTCAAAAAATTAGGCTGGCTGTCGGATGGAATAATAGATCTAAAAACATTGACATAACACAATCATGGGCATCAGTCACTTCCCTGAAAACTTGCTGGCTAAGAAATAAACAATTATTACCTTACGATCCATCGGTTTTCAAATCCATAGAATTTGAATATCACATAACATCATAACATCATAACATCAATGTCTGTCAAAAAAAATAGCGTGCATAACACACGTGGTATTTACGAGAAGCAGAGGTACAGTGAGTACATGAATATCGGATGTTTTGAATGCGTCATCAAAAAGAAGGAGAAAACGGCGGTCTGTCAGAGACGTTAACATGCAAAATACATTAACATGCATTATAAAATGTAGTTCGATTGGCTGTGGAGGTGAAGTCAACAACTCCCATGATTCCACACTCATTCACGATGTAATCAAGCTACTCCTTTGTTATTGTTTAGAATAAGCAACTTCTATCAGAGAAAGTTACATACTCTGCCTTTAATAATTAACATTCAATACATCATACTGGTCCTTTATGCAAAAATACACAATTACTAGTATGAAGAACTTCTTACCTGACGGCTGAGGTAAGTTTGGCAGTGTTATCTGACAACATACTAATGGCTCCATCATCCTCCCCTTCTAAGCCCTTTGAAGAAAATCATTTATCTGTGTTAACCATCAGGCAACAATTCCTTCATATATAATTTATCATCAGCCTTATCAACCTACCATGATGCTCTTGAGGCGTTTAACCTCATCCTCTTGGGCTCGATATGTATCCAGTTCCTCCTGCACGGCTTCTGCAACCTCAGGGAATGGACTGAAATAGTCCATTAGAGAAATAGAGAAATCAATTAAATGCTTTTCTGCAGAGGAGGCTAAAAACAAGTGTCATTAAGCTGTTAATAAATCTGTTGGATACAGTTCTGAAAGCAGGAATGAAACTAAAACAGTTTTCAAAACATCGAACTGATGCAATTTTGCAAAAATGAACAACATTGGCAAATGTTCTTAAATATTAACGAATACTGTGACATCTGACAAACCAGTTAAGTGAATTATGAAAACTAGGGATGCTTTCCTATCAAACATTTACACGTTTGTCAGTACAGTTGGTTTATTAAATGTCCTTAAAGGGATAGTCCACCCAAGAAAATTTACCCTCATGTCCTTCCAAACCTGTATGACTTTCTTTCTACGTGGAAGACGCAAAATAAGATATTTTGAAGAATGTTGGTAACCAAACCATTTTGGTGCCCACTGACTTCCAAAAAAAGAATAAATAAAGTCATACAAGTTTGGAATGTCATGAGGGTGAGTAAATGATGACACAATTTTAATTTTTGGGTGAATCAAAACCGGGACAGAATAAGGTCTCTGGAAACTTATTAGCAAAATGTAGAAAAGAAAAAGTAAAATGCACTTCCATCACACACAGTCATCAATTCAAAAATACAATTTAAAAAACAATTGAAAACATTTGTTAATGATCAATAATAACCTTAATTTGGATACATGATTTTTATCAACGGTAGATATTTACCTTCCTTTGTGTTTTTGCCAAAATTTGTCAGCAGCAGTGAGATCATAGCTCTTCTTGTTTTTCTTTTTGGGTCGTGCTCCTGCTGGGCTGGCCTCTGACCCTTGAGACTCCTCCACACTCACGCGGTTCAGATGGAAGTCCTGAGGCCAGTTACATAAACTTAGTCACTATATTAAGACTGTGTCTTAAGAACTAGTTTGACCAAATTGCAGTTAACCAAGAGGTAATCAATGCAATTTTTTCAATTCAAATTACACCAATCTACCTTTTTATGTAACGGACTTTAAAAAATTAGGACCACTCTTCATGAAAAACATTAGTGTCTTAACTTTTAAGACTAGTCTAAGTGGTTTATGCAACCGGCCCCAGATATAAGGCATGTGTTAGTTAGGCAAGGTAACAGAACTGAATAAAAACATAATAAAGGACATAAGATAACATATATGCCAGCTTTTACTCTGAATAAAAAATATATAGAATAAAATCCCACAAGAGTACTGCTGCCATACAGGGAATTGAGAAAAAACATTTTTGAGGCGAGAGAAAAAAAAAAAAACCCAAATGATTAGTGATCACTGGCACAAAAAGCAACCCAGCATGGACATTCCACATTTCATGAAACCCCTTTGTCATCCATATGATAACTGCAATAACTTCATCTTTCCATATGCCGCAACTTGGAACTATTTGCAGTTTCCATTTAGGGAAAAAAAAATACATTAACGCTAGTAGAAAAGGGAGTATTAATTATGGGTCATGTAAGGTTATTTTAGGTTTTGCTCACCAGCACATCATGAATGAGAGCCTGATACGTCCATGTGTGGTGGAGAGGAGTTGCTAGATCCAGGTTACGATCAGCAAGAACAAACAGCGGCCTCTGGAAGCTGTGGGAGAGGTGGAGGGAAAGATGGGAGATTTTTTATGGGCCAATACTAAAACATGTCTCTAGAGTCTACATCTTTATTAAGATGTCCTAGTGTAGTAGAGTCTGTCAGTCTATTCATCCATCCGTCTGTCTGTCTGTCTATCTGTCTGTCTATCTATCTATCTGTCAGTCTATCTATCTATATCTATCTGTCTGTCTGTCTATCTGTCTATCTGTCTGTCTATCTATCTATCTATCTATCTATCTATCTATCTATCTATCTATCTATCTATCTGTCTGTCTGTCAGTCTATCTGTCTGTCCATCTATGTCTGTCTGTCTGTCTGTCTGTCAGAGATAGACTGACAGACAGACAGACAGACAAAGACATATAGATAGAGACAGACAGACAGACAGACAGACATATAGATAGACAGACAGACAGATAGACTGTCTATCTATCTGTCTGTGTCTGTCTATCTATCTATCTGTCTGTTTATATGTCTATATATCTGTCTGTCTGTTCAGACATCCGTCCGTCCATCCGTCCGTCCATCCATCGTATGGGGGTGCTTTTGCTCCACCTGAACTGGCCAGAGCCCATGGTGTCTCCGGTGAACAGGCTGTTACGAGCGTCTCGCAGATTCTCTCTCAGTTTCTTGTCAAGTTTCTGTTATGAAAAAGTGTTAAAGCAACATTACTAATATTTCCAGTAGAAATTAGTTGTACAATATGTATAAAATAAATTAATCCAATAACCTGAGCGACAGATGTTAATTTTGTCTCATATTACAGTGAGACATTCTTTCGCTGAAACTAATAATCTAAAAGCTCAGCACTCTAGTGAAAGCGAGCCAAGGTTGGACTGAATCCCACATACGGAACAAAGAAGAATTCTGTACCATCCCGTGAAACTGAATTAAGCGACTGTATCAGTTTACATGCTGTGCACATAGAGTATAAAATGTACAAATGCACTTCAACAAAGAGATTACGTTGGGGTTTGAAGTGGTCATTTAACCACAGACATTTCTTTTACACTCTATTTCTGAATTCATAAACCTCTCTTTACCGAGCAGGAGAAGACAAAGGTGTCTCAGACTGCTCATAAAGCAAGTATAAGAGGAACATTAAAAAATAGAGCAGTGGGTCTCTTACCACGGCTACCATTTCGGCAGCATTCCCTCTTGGACATCGGATTATTGGGACAGCACCTATGATAACAGGAAAGCTCACTGTACTGCCAATAGGAGGGTGCATCAAATATCTGCTCACAGGCTCCCAAGACACACAAAATCACATTTCAAAAACAACAATACAGGCTTGATAAATGCTCTCAATTTGAATTGTGAAGTTTCTGCCATATGCAATTCTAGTATTCAAGTCGTATGTAAATAGACCTAAATGACATATTCAATGTATATCTAAAAGTTTTTGTCCTTTGAGCAATATACAGAACAATATTGAGAAGGTTCTGCCACCCAGTGGCACCCATGACAGTTGAGAGTAATGAGACTAATGGCTGTAATGTGAGAATTATTATAAAAACTGCTCTTTAATTATGATTAAATATCAGTTCTTTGTAAAGTACTTCATGTACCATGAAAGAACGTTGGTTTATTAGAGTTCAGATGGATTATAAAGCACTGAACATCCCCATATGAGGAAAGGATTGTGTTTTAGCACGAGATCTAGGGAGCAAGAAAAACTTGAGTTTTTTTCCATTTCTTTGCTAAAGCATCTTTATAGGTGAAATGTGTCATTTTTTGGACGTTAAAATATTTTGTCTTATGCCAGCTTAATATGTAGACAACTATAAGTAAGCCATTTGTTGTCTGATTCCCCTCAAGACTGTAAACAACACTGACTCTGTCGAGCTATAAATGCATTCGCTCCGTTCACATTAGTTAGCGGTGGAAATGCATTTTTGTTTGGCCAAACAATGGCAGACACATGGAGTGATTGGGAATCCTGCATGGAATCATTAATCATTATTTTATGCAAACATTATATTTTAATCATATATTATATTTTCATTTGGTGCTGATAGTGGCACAGAAATCTTAAAAAAAAAAAAAAAAAAAAAAAAAAGCTTCTAACTCATAAGGCATTATTTACAGTGCAAAAGTTTAGGGTCAAGTAAGATTTATTTAATTAAGAAATGAATACTTTTATTCAGCAAGGATGCATTAAATTGATCAAAAGTGACCGTTAATACATATATAATGTAACAAAAGATTTCTGTTTCAAATAAATGCTGTTCTTTAAATTTCATATTTATCAAATAACTGTTTTCAACACTGATATTAATAAGAAATGTTCCTTGAGCAGCAAATCAGCATATTGGAATTATTTCTGAAGGATCATGTGACACAGAAGAGACTGGAGAAAATTCGGCTTTGTATTAAATCACAGTATTACATTAAATTTTGAAATGCATTAAAATAGAAAACTTGTAAAATTGTTAAATTGTAATAATATTTAACAATATTACTGTTTTTCTGTATTTTTGATCAAATAAATGCAACCTTTGTGAGCAGAAGAGACTTCTTTCAAAAACATTTTAAAAATATTACTGACCCCAAACATTTGAATGGCAGTATATATGCATGAAAGAATAAAAATTCTGTCATTATTTACCAAGAGTGACAAAGAAGCAGAAGAGACTGTCCACTATTGTGTCCATTATGCCCTCCATGTCTGTGTCCATGATATCTGGTTTATTGATTGCTGAGGGGACAGAAAGAGGCACTATTAATAACTTCATTCAAATTACAAATTGAATGTATAAACAAAGTCAATATTTCAAATGAGTCTAGCAGCTTACCATGATAGGAAATGTGTTCTTTGTTTTGATTGCAGAGAATGAACATATCATCTTCAAGTGTGATGAAGTTCAAATATTGATCAAATACCTGAGTAGGGACAGAACAGTCTAATATTGTCTAACTGCATAATAAAAATGAGCAGTATGTTATTTGCCCTTCTTTAGGAATTCGAGAAGCTCTAGCAGGAATTAAAAGCTCTAGCAAACTAAATTGAATTTCTAACTAACATTCACAATGAATAAATGTGTTTAACTTACTTTGGTCACTTGGTTAACTGCATTAGCTGCTAGAGCAGCACTTGCTATGTCCTCCAACTTGCTTCTGGAGATTGCGGAGATGAAGTTCAAATAGTAGGACTCATATAGTTGGTTTCGGAGGTCCTGTGAAGGTGAAAATAACTATTATGTTTGCAATAGTGTGATTTTCACAAACTGTCCTGGAATGGGACTAACAAAAAGACTATTTCAGTTGTTTATTGAACATATTTACTTGACATATCCTATCGACGTTCTCCTCTGTGGGCATTACAAAGTAAACAGCAGGAACATCTGGAATGGGGTCGCGATCTGAGTGCAATAAGCTAAAGGAAACAAACAAAATGTAAACAATCATTCGAATCAATCTAAATAAAACACTGATTAAAAAAATCTTAGAGGTCCTCACAGGTGCAGAGTGATGCCCATGTCTCGTAACTCTTTCACAGACAGCAGAGGAGATATGATGTCTTGGCCAAAGCGATCGTATATAAGAACCTAACATAATTGCAAAGGGTGAATGCGCATGCCAATTATAACTATAAATGTGTCACTGAGCCATGTTTAGGTGGATGAGGAAACCCCTGGGTTTACACTTACCTTCCATACCGGCTCAGCTGTTGTGTTTTTCAGGGGTGGTGCATTAAAGTTAAGCATTCGCTTCAAAGCAGCTGAGGACAGAAACATCATTGAAATATATGAATATTTGAAATCACTTCTATCCCTACAAATCACAATCAGTGAATTTACTTGTTTGTAATTTAAAGGACTCTCTGCATTAAAAAATGTAATAAATACCTAGATGCTTTGACAGAATTATACCAGAAACACGTAATTTTTCAGAATTATGTATTTAATGCAATGTCCACACGCTTTCCATTGCTAAACAACCAATAATCTACTGCATATTCATAGAGACGAATAACATTTTGCATAGAAACGTTAGCAGCTGCACAGCGACTGTCAATATCCATAAATGACAATGTCAACCATAAAAATAATAACCTCAGCACAAAAACAGTACCCATGTAACATATTAACCATGACTATACTGTACCACAAAATGTTAAGCTTAATAGTTTTCGCTAAGTGAATTTAGCTAGCTTGTCAAATCAAATCATGAGTTCCTTGTGACAGGTATAAGGAATAGTATTAGCCGTAGGTTTCATAAACGAGCTGGTTGACTGTACGTAGTCATTAAAGCACAAGTGCTTGTTTAACTAGTTTAATTGTCCATTCATCTGATGTTAACCAGCTGCTAGATGAACAACACTGTTAGCATCCATAGCTACACTGACAGGACTGTAAAATTTCAGCTGTTATGTATTGGGTACTATATTATGTATTTTAAATAAATAAGATTTACAAAAAACATTAATAGCAATAATATCAACAGTACTGAGTGTTTCGGTATAAATTCAAACTTATGAACAGACCTGTCTGTTTTTCCCGGACGGAGGCCGCCATCTTTACTGTTTATGCAGTGACGACTGCGAGGGTGACGTGGCAACCGGCGAACCGCTGTCTGTGTGCAAGAACGCGCACGCTGACAGATGATCAATGGCGCAAGCTATCAGGAATATGCATTTTTGGAACATGCATATTTTGAAGTTTGATATCTTAAAAGACATTGTTCATTAAAAATATTTCATCCTCAATTATTTAATAAAGACAATGTGGAAAACACCGAGGGTAACATAAGTAAAAAAAAGTTTAATAAGTTATGATATAGAGCTGGCAAGCTATCATGCACTTTCAAACTACCTCTGGAGAAATGAAGCACTATTCCAGTCCAAACGCATACCTATTAATTTTGTATGATTCTAATATGGCTCTCTGGTACAAACAGTGAGATCAACTCTCTACTGATTGATATGTAGGGGGGCTCGTGCCTATTGTGTGGCAAAAAAAACTTCCAATTGCACCATCTTGTGGCTACCAGGAAATTACAACAATCTGGCTTTGGTCAACTGTTTTTGTATGAGAAAAAAAAAAAACTGCTAAATAACCATGCTGCTCAGCAGAACACAAAACATTTAACTACTTAAGAGTATAAACTTTGGTAATGCTATAAGCTAAAACCAGTGCACTTCTGAAGTGTGTGGCTGGTAAAGTCAGCTGCTACACCATTATAATGAGCAAAACATTTACATGCACTTGATCAGCTTTCCAGAACTCCCTAAGCCTACATTTACAAAAACATATATATATTTTTGAAAACACACAAAGAACAGATGATCTTATCACTTATATGATTCTGTAGAATGTATTGATTTGTAGTTCATGCCCCAATAGTGTTCAACGGCTCAAAGCAAAGCTGTCAAATGGTCTCTTCTCTGTTGAGGGATTCCAATGTACTGCTACATAACTGTGAAGAGTTAGCAACACCTTGGTTTATCAGACTACAAATAAAATGAGGAGCAACCTATGATCAATTAATGCTAAAGTAAGTTAGGTTAAAAAATACCATTTATAAAAATACTCATTAACCCCAATAAATAGACTTTTAGCACCATTGTAAATCATTAGGTAAATGTATACCGTGAATCTACTGAAACATCCAGTTTAAATGTCCTGCATAACTGAGTATTGACACACGGTGTAATCCAAGTGTTTCTTGAAGAGCTCATAAGAGGGTAGTATAGGCAGAATGAGATGATTAGCATCACAGTTGCTCTGAGGAAAGGCACATGAGGGGTCTGGTGAGCTGAAGAATGAAATAGACGGGGTGGGTTTGAATCCAATAGACGGAACCAAATCTGTAGCAGTGGCGAACGTTAGGATGTCCTCAAGTGACGCTGCGCACCGACCCTCTGGAAAAAAAAGGGGAAGAGTTAAGATCACGCAAATAACAGCTTGTTTTCTAACACATCTTGTAATGTTGACATGTGAAGCTCTGTAAAGCTGCTTTGAAACGATATGTATTGTGAAAAGAGCTATACAAATCTATACAAATAAATGTGAATTGAATTGAATGTGAATCTAAGGCCCCGTTTACAGAAGTGCGTTTTCATTTTAAAAACGCATACGTTTTGCTACGGCTAAGCATGTTGTTTATACTACTCTGGCGTTTTCACCCCTCGTGTACGCGCATGCTCAGTGTGCATGAATGGTCATGTGACATGCGTTTTCAGTCATGTAGTGTAGAGGTAGATCGTTTCCAAAAACACCAGTGTAGACGAGGATTGGTTTCATTTTAAAATGCCATTTTAAAACGAAAACGGAATGGTTAATGTCATATTCTATTATCATAAATTTTACGATTTGCATAAGAATCTAAATTCAAAGCAGCTGAGGACAGAAACACAAAATACAAATTTTGTAGCGAACATACCGTCACACTCATGCAGATACCGTTTCCAATAGTTTATTGTTTTGTTTTCTTCTGCTTGTTGCTCCTTTTCCTCTGAAAACCGGGGAGTAAAGAGCTCCATGATAGATTCAGCCGTTAGCCTCTCCAAAGGCCCACAGAAGACTGAAAAGAAAGCTTCTGTGCACATCTGAACCTGCTCAAACAGTCCTAGTGTCCTCAAACCTTCACGAAATCTGAGAAAGGTAATGGAAACAAGCAAATAAATGAGCATTTATTTACAGTGTGGAAAAATTAAGTATCATAAAATATGTATATACACTACCATTCAAAAGCTTGACGTTTGTATGTTTTTAAAATACCATAGTAGGATAAAAAGATACTATGGTAGTCAATGGGGGGCAAGATCTGCTTGGTCACAAACATTCTTCCAAATATCTTTCTTTGTGTTCAGCAGAACAATGAAATTTACACAGGTTTAGAACAACTTGAGGGTGAGTAAATGATAAAATTTTCATTTTTGGGTGAACTATCCCTTTAAAGAGTTATCATGAGCAATATAATGTTTGAAGCGGATTTCATTTCAAAAGTCAGTAGACCGGGAAGATTTTAAAACAATTAGTTCATTCATAAATCCGTAAGATCTTATCTTCATGCTGTGGAAATACAAACCGGAAGACAGAACACAACGACCGCAGCGCTGAAAAAGGGGCGGGGTTACATAAGGTCTATACTGCGAATATCGTTAGCTCTGTGACAAATTGCTGATGCTCCTCTATTTTAAGTAACTTTGGATAAAAGCGTCTGCTAATTCATAAATGTAAATGTAAATTTTTTCATGATTCTAAGATGAATTGAAAGTTAAAAAGAACAGCATTTATTTCAAAAAGAAATCTTTTGTAACATTTTAAATGTTTTTTTTTTTTAGCTGTCACTTTTTATTAAATGTAATATATATATATATATATATATATATATATATATATATATATATATATATATATATATATATATATATATATATATATAAGAAAACGTACTGCCCTCTACTTTTGAATGGTAATGAATGTTCAATTAATGATATATTAACTATGTATAATTGTTTTATAAATGTTAAGATATATGTAATAACACAGAGCACAGGCAGTTTAGGGTACCAACCTCTGCAGAGGTAGCTGTAATCTGATGATCAGGTAGAAATTTAGTACATCCTCCACCAACATGTCCTTCTCTGAGAGTTTGCTAATCTTTCTCCAGCAGCCTGCTGCTTCCAAGTATTGTGACGCTGACTGCATCGCATTTCTCAGCTCCTTCATTGACTTTGCTTCGGCAATCTAAAAGCGCATTCAGAGTTTAGCAGTTGTACAACAAACGTTCGGTTCATTGTAATCATGTGTCTCAATGCAACAGCAGTTCTGAAGCACAACCTAAGAACAATAAAACTCACCTGTCTGATTTTGTGAGCAAAAGCAGTGTCTCCGAGGTCTTGTAAAGTAGGCCTGTAGTTTGTGGGGAAGTTGAACAGACTATGGTAGAGCGCTGGAGAGAAGAAGCCCACAGGAGGACCTCCGTGAATCAAAGAGAGGGCCAACAGACTGCCGACTTCAAAGTAAAGATCATCCCTCAGAGCTGTTCAAACACAACAATTGTTAGTTTTGAGATTCACCTAAGTTGTCAATCACTGTATTAATCAGGAATGGTAACTTCTCAAAAAAAGGAAATGAAAATAAACTTAAATGAGAGAATCTGTCCTACCTTTTGAGTTCAGAGCCAGGTTTTTAGCTCCATCAGGTCCCTCAAAGATTTCGGACATCTGCAGTTTCGAAACAAGGCGTCTGAGAAAGCAACGCTGATTCCTAATGTTGTTGTTCAGTTTGTCTTTGGAGAATTTCACAGAAAGTGTGCAGCAGGGATTAAAGTCACTTTGCCGCAGAACCTGCAGAGCTGCTTCCATCACCCCATCATCATCTCCCACTAGCACCTCCGTGGACTGCTGTGGTGATATCTGACAGGCCAGAGCCATTAAGACCTCTGGAGAAGTGGCTGGCACACACTGCCTAGAAAACAAGGAGAGAGCTGCTGCTGCTACTACTACAACTCAAAATATTTCACATTTTCAGTACAGGTGACCAAAATACACCAAAATCATGATTCAATCGATCAGCTTCAGTGTGTGTTAGATTCTGATAGAGTGCTGCAACCCCACAAAATTCATGGATATTGGGTTGAGGTGTTTTATTGATGGTGGTGAATAAACTGAATTCAGTAATCTAAAGGAACAATAATAACTATAATTATAATACATTATATTATCGATAAAATAATAATATAAAAAAAAGTACAATTTTTATTTACACATAGTCCTTTCAAAAACTCAAGGTCACTTTACTATTTCTGTACTAATCAACAGCCCACAACCTCTGGTATAATGGTCCAGAGACATAAACTTGCCAGTCCTTGTTAGTATAGTGGACAGTATCTCCGCCTGTCACAAGTAAGACCGGGTCTCTTCCACTTACCCATACCCACTGCTCCGGGTTTGTGTTCACGGTGTGTGTGCACTTGGATGGGTGAAATGCAGAGCACAAATTCCGAGTATGGGACACCACACTTAGTTACACATCACTTTTTCACTTAAAGGATTAGTTCACTTCTGAATAAAAATTTCCTGATATTTTACTCATCCCCATGTCATCCAAGATGTCCATGTCTTTCTTTCTTTTCGACTGAAGAAAGTGATGAAAATCTTGGATGACATGGGGGTGAGTAAATTATCAGGAAATTTTCATTCAGAAGTGATTTAATCCTTTAAATTGATAGACAACCCAGAATATTTCCTACTCACACCAGGTTCTATTGATTAGGCAAGTACCTTTTAGTGACGAGTGAAGAGTGCAGGTCAGAAATGCTCCTAAACAGCCTCTTCCTCTCTTGCCTTATAGCCAGTGGTGATTCAACATGGTTTGGCAATTGCACTGACTCTGGCAAAAAACAAACAAACATAATAAAAAGGCAGAGTTTACAAAAGATGGAAAAATATTCCACATCTAAGTATGTAACTTTGGAATAATTCTACAAAATAAGCAGATATTTAACAATAGTTCAGAGAGCTTACTATTTTCCTCAACAGCAGCTTTACAGACAGAACAAATCCAGTCGGTTTCGTAAAGCCTAAGGTTGGAGCACTTCCTATGAGTTCCCCTGGATCCACACAACTTGCAACGAACAATTTCAAAAAGCCTGTGAAGCAAAGGCGCCTAATTTTAATGATAGTTAGAATCATTTTGAAAAACAACCCAACAATCCATTTCACTGTTTTAGAATGACTGAATAAAATGTTTAGATTACCCTGACTGTGAGCTGTGTTCACGACCTTTGTGACTGCGACACTTTACAGCATCACAGTGCTGGTACACTTGCAGTAACTCTCCATATGCATTTTCTTCTAGTTCCCATGATGCATCCCTAAAAAAATATACAATATATTAACATAAATAGTAATGAAAAATAAATAGATATTTGTAGTCATTGTCTTGTGATGACAAAATAAGTGCAACAAAATATATATATATATATATATATATATATAAAAAAATCTGTTTTACATTCAAACACTGGTGGAGTGTCGACGTGTCACAACAGCTAGAAGCTGTCTACACTGGACGTGACAAAGCGACCATTATAAATCCATGTGTCCATCCTATGAAGTACTGCGAGCGCTTGGAGTTCATCATAAACAGAACAAGGCATCAGTTTACTGAAAGGGATTTGTCATGTTGTGTACACAACATCACTGATTATAATGGGTTCTTTTGTCAGGTTGCGCTGTTCGCGTCCAGTGTAGACATGGTGAAAGCCTTGAGAATGTATGTTAACTATCACTAGAATCAATATCAGAAGGAAAATAAATTCTATTTACCGCTCCGGTATATATATTCCCATTCTGAGCATTTCCTGCTGAAACTGGTCTTTGTTATTGCAGAGTGTGCATTTGAGGAAAAACATGGCAGCACTGTGTGCATAATGCTGGAACATAAAAGTTGAGAACCAAATTTAAATTTCTAATTCCAGATATTCATCTTTTAATATTTTTTAATTTGTGGTGTGATTACCTGTACACAATCTCTGTGAAACCAGCTTCCATGGCACGCAGGACACTTGAGGACGTTGTAGGAGAGGACGGGTTCAATGGGCTCCAGACAGACGGAGCAGGAGAGTGGCAGACTGGGGCTGGAGACACAGGACTGACTAGGTGCATGTTTTTTACAGAAAGACCTGCAAATGATTGTCATCATCAATACCAAAGATGAGAAGATTTAAAGGAAACTTGAAGGAAATTTAAAGGAAACTACACTACCATTGAAAAATATGCATCACAGGTCCTACAAAAATATTAAGCAGCACAGCCCTTTTCAACAAGAAATGTTATCTGATCACCAAATCAGCATATTAGAATGATTTCTGAAGGATCATGTTGCACTGAAGACTAGAGTAAAACAGCGGTACAGGGATGACACATTTAGGCAAAAACCCAGAACCGAGTTAGCATTTTAGCACTTCCAGTTCCATTGTCCCGAAGTTAATGGGTTTTTGGTTACATGCCTGAAATAAGGTCTGTGGTGAACAAGCTCAAATCTTGTGATTTTTTTTGCAAAGCTTTTACTGATCTTGAAAAAAAAAGGTGTTTTCAAACAAGCTAAAGCAGGACTACAGAGGTTGTCAGGGACATTAAACAACTCATGCCCTTGCAAACTATTAATTTGAACTTTAAGGGAAAATGTTCTTAAAGAGTTGTCGGAAGCTTAGTGATGGTAAAGAAGAAGCCATGCAACAGTGCTGTAGTTCGTTTATAGCCTACGTTTAGCTTTTGACTTCTACCGAGCATATTTATGATTCAAAATTCAAAAGATATGCTCATTTGTGAAGATTTTCACAATAAACAAAATGTGTATGAATCACAAGCTTTGTTAAGTCACAGAGCTTATTTTCTGCAATAATCCAAAAGCAAATGGAAAAATCATACTGGGTTTTTGTCGAGGGAACCAGTGTGATGCTAACTTCTGGGTTGGCCTACAAAAATATGTCATCCCTTGCACCACTCTATAGCTGCTAAGCAAAAGAGACTTCTTAAAAAAAAAACAAAAAAAAAAAAATTAACTTGAGAAATTTTGCATATCACAAGAGACACTTACGGAAACAAGCCAGTAAACTGGAAAATAAACCCCTGCTCTAATCCACAAGGCATGTGGACCATTTGCCGACAGCTTTTGATGGAGCATCCCACCGAAGCACCAACCTTTCTGCAGTGCGTGCACTTCTGCAAGTCAAACAGTCATACAGACTCAGATACATCTCTGTAGCGTTAAATGGAACATGATGTTGACAGTCAAATGTGTATTTACCAGCCTCGAAGATCTGCGGATCTCCTTTTTTATGTCATCCACGAGAAAACCATGAACGTCTTCATCCTCCTCCCCTCTCTGACAAATTCCACTGGACATCAGCTGTCAAATTAAAATTGAAGAATAACTGACTATCACTTTTTCATGTACATAATAATACAAAATAAAGCTGTTAACTATATTTAGAAATTAACAACTTTCATGTTTGAAAACAGTCTGAATTAAATACAATATGCAATGTGTGATTTTCTGTATTACCATAAGAGATTCATGGCTGACAAAACATGTGGAATTAACCAAGTATAGAGTAGATTTAGATAAACTAATGTTGTGGCAGGAGTAATATTTAAGAGATTAAAAAAAAAAAAAATCATTTAAGTTTTTTAACAGCAAGAAATAAAGCTTTAGTGTGTGGAAAATAAATAGATATTATTTAAGTCTAAATAGACTCCAAAATTAAATTTATTGAACAAATACAATCACCAACGTCTGAAAAGGGTAACAGGCGTCGATGGCCATGGTTGCAATAAGAACTGCAGGTCTTTAATCAGTAACTGTCAGTAGATACTTTACTCGGACAACTGTCTGAATTTTTCATTCTCACCAGACAGAAATAGTGGACGGTCAGGTTGTGTTGTTGAAGGGTGACTTTTTCTCCATACTTCTCTGGAATGTTGTCGCACCTCTTACAAAGACTACAAACTAAATGACAGACACTATATTCAGTTCACGAGATAAAAAATAAAAAAATCCTGGTATATAGGTACTTATATGATTGTTGTTATTATCAAGACGAAAAAACAAGTTGCCACGTAAACTTGTAAGAAAAGAAACTTACTGAGGTCTTTGTCGTCGTTAGTCTGTTTAATTTCAGCAGTCTCCTCTTTCATCGCTTTCATTATTGTGTATTAGGCAGAGTCCATGAAGTAAAACTTTACGAAACTTTAAAATGGCGATTTAAAGAGCTTAGCGTTCTGTTGCTGCTGGCTTGGCTAGTTCAGTAACCGCCATTAGACTCACTTTTTACGAGCTGTATCTAGTTATTTTCACTCCTTAAGATAAAACACAAACTCCTAGGTAGTCGGGTTTTTAATAAAGTTATATTATAGTAATTTTTATGTGTGTAAGAGTGTAAATAGCAGGGTGAAATTTTCAAAATTCCCTCTGCCCGTGAAAATCCGCCTCTGCTTGCGTTTGGTTGGTTGAATTCAAATCAAAACAGAGATTTTCCTGTGGGAGTGGCTGTGGACAAGGACGCTGCGGAAACGTCGCGGTAGTCACGCACTACGCAACTTCCGTTTATTATACAAAATAAAAGCACAGAAGAAGTTTATGAAGTTTGATTTTGTGGAAATATATTTTATGAGGTAGAATGGATAGTAAGTGGTAGTTTTACATTGTGTCGTTACGTTGGCTATTTCAGATTAATTATTTAAAACGTTCTGTATTTTGTTATATTTTAATAGTCCTGGATCACAGCAACCACAAGCGTTTGTAATATTTATAAAAAAAACATACCCCTGGTCTCACCAGCAAGGCTTAAGCCTAGTCCCAGACTAAAATTCATGTTTGAGCTGTTTTAACTGAAAGCAACTTAAAATATGCCAGTGCCATTGTTTTGTCTCAAGATGCACACCAGTAATGATTTTTCTAAAGCATGTTTATAAAAGCTACTTGAATGTCCTAATTGAGCTAAGGCCTAATCCTGGCTTAATCTAAACCCTGTCTGTGAAACCGGGCCATTATGCTCTGTATACATGAAACATTAGCGCTGCCTTAAACTTTGCAGTCGCCATGACATTGGTTATTGTTTTATTTGACAGAGTAATAATTTAAATATATATCTATTTTTATTTATAATGTCATATTTTCATTCATTTTGTTTATATTCATAATTTCACTATTTATTGCATTAATTTTTCATCATTATTTTTGCAATTGTTATTTCCCCTGTCAATGCAGTTATTCTGCCTCTGTGCAGCATTAAATGCACCTTTGTAAACATGCTGGTTCAGATGCAGCTTTTGTGCCACCTTTGCAGGGTAAAGCTGACTCTAGAGACGACTGCATAAAGTGGCTCTAAATGTTTTTGGTTAATTTAGTGCAAAGCATTACATTGTGCTATGCTCGATATAAAATTAACAATTAAGTATGTTAGAAGGCCACTGGCCTCATCAAGTCACTAGTGTAAGCTTTTTATGACAATTTTTGCCATGTGATTTTGATATTTCCTATACATAACCACTACTTTTGACCTATATATAGTGGTTGCTGTGGAAAACCACCTGATTTTTCTGTATAAAATTATTTATGGTTATAGAATTTTTACAAATTCTGTTTCTTCACTTTGCAACTTGTAACCTTCAATAACAACTTTGGAGATAAACTAATGGTTACAGTATCACCTCCTGTGCACTGCCTTCCCCCTACTCTAAACAACAGTCTAACCTTCACAAGATGGAGAAATCCTAACTTCAAACTCTAATGCACTTGAGAGGTGAGAAAAGAACTGATGGTTTCACACTGCGCCTGCTTTACTTTAAAGGGTTAAACCAAAGAAAATGTGCCTATAGTTGATTCTTCATTAGTATCACTAACCAGTAGGTGGTAGTAGATCAAAACAGTTCAAAGTGCTGTCTGCTTGAGAACTGACTCCCTGTACTGAATCTGACATAAATCTTCAGGACATCAGCTTATGATATTTGTCCAATATTTTGACACATCCACACTAGAACAAGGCATAGTTTTGAGAACAATCTTTTCAGTAAAATGTCAGTATATTAAATTGTGCACAAGCTCTTCTGTTTTTAATAGTATCCTGATATGTTATGGATATTTAGAATATTGTTTTGTAACAATGAGCAATTAATAATGAATTTTAATTAACAATATGGGTATTTTGCATTCATTTACTATGTTTACCTACTTCTTTCTACAAAATCTATCTTTTGACAATTATTTTTTTAGATTTTTCGGGAACTAATTTCGTATGGACTTGCTATAAAGTATTGTGAAATATTACAGTTATAAATATGGGGAATTTTGAGCAGATATGACCACTAACTGCTGCTGTACAGTGTTATGTCAGGATGCCGTCTTGTGCATAAAAATGGAAAAAATTTCATTTGTTTTGTAGAGTGAATCTAACTCAGTGGCCTTTGTAATAAGAACTGATTAATACATCTGGTTCCCTGGAGGGAATACTGTTTTTAGATATTTCTCTACCACACCATCAAGTGCAAACATATTTTCCCCCCCATGAAATGGACATTGAGTCACTGGATGCACCTGTAAACTAACCTGTGTTGCTTGGCTGGCAGTCACGACTTATTCATGGATTCACTGGAGTGGATAAAAACAAATAAGTGCTGGGCTGCATGTCTGTTTCTCCTGCCTGAGCAGATCCAGGAGACCCAAATCAAGGTCTTGACATGCCTATTGTTTGACAACACTTGCGAAGGGGGTCCTTGAATGCTCTTTTGACTTAAGATATAAGATTACAGGCCATGCTCTTCCTCCCTTCACTAAATTCCAGAGGGAGTCCAAACAACTCCCTCAATTTTCGACACAGCGCTTCCTCCCCCAGTGTCCAATGCTTCTCAGAGTTTGCATTATGCAAGCTAATTTAGCCAATTATGCACAGGTGTGATGCTAATTCTCCTCTCAGATACTGAGCTCCCGACAGTAAAAATAGTATAATTATACAGCTGTCCCTGTGTTTTCCTTCCCAGCCACTGCAACAGCCTCTGTCTCACAAAAAAACAGCATTTCAGTAAGGAAGAATCTACCAAAACTTTATCTCCTTTCAACTCAACTGTTCATTGTTGTAGTTTGTGAAACAGGCATGAGACTATCACACTCCATATGAAATGTAGCACATTGGTGCTTTATTGGCATCTATGGTTGCATGAACGACCTTTAACATCATGGAACCTTTCCACTGCACAAAAACGTCTTTATAGTGGGAAAAGGTTCTTTGGATTATTAAAATTGGTTAGACTTTTAGCTTGATAGTCTCCTTTAGACATTTTACTTAGGCCCTCTTTACACTTGTTATTAAAATGTGGATCACAAGTGGACGAGGAAGACATTCCCGTTTACACCTGGTGTTTAATTCCCTCTCTTTTGTCCACTTTCCTCCACTTCTGTCCTGATTTCTTCGAGGGTCTATGGGCATGTAAATGTATGGGCTTTTTTAGATCCTTCGATCTAATGGATGAAGTAAGCTCACTCACTTTACATATGAACGTGACCGGAGACAGCAGAAAAACATATGGAGAGCAGCAGCTTTCGTTTCTGCTCTGATAGCCACAAGACCATGCTGAACACTGTGAGTGCTTGTTAGAAATCTGGTGAGAGAACATTGTGCTTAGTACGTTTTTTGTCTTTAAACCAAACTTGGGTCTTTAGCCGACAAAGTTTAAATCCTGTCTGGCTAGCTTGCTTCCCATAAAGTTTACGCATTAGGAGAGATGGTCTTTTGCGACTGTTCAAACACATTCGACCACATTTGAAAGCAATCTGGTCAAATGCATTTTCGAATGCCTCTGGAAGTGATTGAAAGTGGACAAGCTCAAAATGTTTTAGACCGAATTTACACCTGTATTTAGCATCATCCACTTGTGATCCAATCGACCAAAACGCATCTTAATACCAGATGTAAACAGGGCCTAACTATAATGGTAGCACTTTATTTTGCATGTTTACATGTGCATATACATGTACATACTATGTAGTTATTATAGCAATTACAATAACTGGGTTATAGGTACTAACCCTGAACCTACCCCTAAACCTGACCTTAGGTGATTTACTCACCTTCAAGCCATCTTAAAGGTGCTACAGAGGATGTTTTGTTTTATACATTTTTGCAATATTACTTGAAACTGTCTTTACTAACTGATAAAAGACTATTTATTAGGTGCACTGAATGGAATAATATTAATATACATCATCTGTGCACGAGGTAGGGCCTTAAAAACATCAGCCAATCGTTTATGTGATCATCACGTAAACGATTGGCCCTCTGGCTTGTCAATCACTGCCATGACGTTCCTTGTTAGAGACGTGCGCGCTCCATTAACTTTCCACAGGCGCTGCATGCAATGCACGAGTTTTGGGAGGCGTTCCCTCGAAATGAGCTGTGAAGGAGGGGGGTTGTTCTTACGCATGCGCTCATTTCAAAAACTCATTAACAGTCTTTGGTTTCTCAGTCGTCGAAAACATCCTCTGTAGCACCTAAAGAGTATATGACTATCACCTTTCAGGTGAACACAATCTGAGTTATATTATAAAATATCCTGGCTCTTCCAAGCTTTATAATGGAAGTGAATGGAGCTCCTGACTTTGAAGTCCAAAAAAGTGCATCCATCAATCATAAAAGATATCCACATGGCTCCAGGGGGTTAATAAAGGCCTTCTGAAGCAAAGCCATGGGTTTTGTAGGAAACTACCATATTTAAATGTTTATAAACTAAAATAACTAGCTTCCAGCAGTTGGCCTATACAAATCGACTTACACCAAAAGGGTAATCTCTGACCTGATGCATGACACATTGACGAACATGGAAGCTCAGAGGATAAAGCAAAACACCAGTCATGAATTAGAAGTCTAAAATGAGAATTTTTAAAGAGACATATCTGAGGATTTCAATATAAGACAAGAGGAGCGTGAGCCCAGCCCTATTTGTTTGAACCGTGAGAGGCGTCTAAGATTATGCTACTCCTAAATCATGTCAGAAGTTACTCTTTTTGCGCAAGTCAGCTTGTGAGGCTGTCTGCCGGAAGCTAGTCATTTTAGATTATATAAAGTTTTAATATGGATATTTTTCTTACAAATACCCATTGCTTCACTCCTGAAGATCTTTTTTAACCACGTATGGATTACTTTTATGATTGATGGATGCGTTTTTTTTTGGCTTCAAAATCATAAGCACCATTCACTAACATTATAAAGCTTGGAAGAGCAAGGATATTTTTTAATATAACTCTGATTGTGTTCAAAGGTATCATATACACCTAGGATGTCTTGAAGGTGAGTAAATCATGAGATAATTTTAATTTTTGGGTGAACTATCCCTTAAACCCATGTAGTTATTACCAGTACTTTCTTGGGTAAGTATGAAGTGTAACCAATAACTTTGCAACTACATGTCAATTCTCATTAGAGTAGACTAAGGTGACATACTTGAAAAGTTACTTATCAGTCAGTAGAATGTCTGTTGGGGCACCATCAAAATAAAGTATTAGCAGATATTAAGCAGACAGTCTACTAATACTCTAATGACTGGTGGTCAACATGTAGTTGCAGGGTTACCTTAGTAGAATGTCTAAAGTGGACTATCAAAATAGTGTTACGTGTCTTAAAATGTTCTTCACACTAAAATGGTTCCTTTAAGACATGTTCACTGTTCTTTAGGGAACCAAAAAAATTGTTTTTCTATGGCATCACTGCAAAAACACCCCTTTTGAACCTTTATTTTTAAGAGTGTAGGCACAGGAAAATGTAAATAGTAGTTCAATTTGTCTTCTGAATTCACAGTTAGAGAAAAGGTGGAATGCCAGACATTTTGTAAAACAATGTTTGATAGGAGTTTCAACCCCAGCATATGAATGTTCATCTCAAATGTGCCTGAGATCCTAAGACTTTCCGAGGAGGTGTAATGCATTCCTGATCCCACACTCCTACACACCTCTGAAAACCCAGGTTCTCTCTCTCTCTTTTTTTTTTTTTTGATAGTGATAGAGCTTACACCAGGGACAGCAACCTTTTCATTATATTCTGTCACTTTTGATACATTTAATCGACATGACCACCAACCCATATGAAGAGCTCTCTTCTCCAGACAAAAAAAACCCTCCCTATTATTATCAAGGTATGTAAGTGCTGCACACCAGTCCTTGAAATTGATGGCTGAGGAACATGGTCCCCTGAAAGAAGTCAAATTAAATGATCATGGTCCCTAGTTAGCTGCCCTTTTAATATACGAATTTCTGTAGGGAATAGGATTGACTCTGACCCCACTCTTGAGGTTTCCTGGTGCACATGTATAACAGCTTGTGATATCTCATCTCGTGTGGCTTGAGGAAATTGCTGTCTACACAGGCCAAATAATTCTGTCTCTTTGACCTGTGGTTCAGGGAAGTCTAATTATCAGCTTCAGCGCTGGGCTCACTGGGGTCCCCGAGCCGCCTTTAAGGCCCTGGGCTGTCACCCTTTCCGTCTCCCCTCCCAAAATGAAAATTGAGTTGTCTGCAGAGTGATAAAATGTGTCTGCTAATCAGAAATGTGAAAAGATCCAGGGTGAGAGTGGAGCTGAGACATGAGAGAATTGCAGATTTCTTTATTCCCATCTGTCAGATTGTCTAAAGTTTTGCTAACATGTATAATCACTTGAAAACATTCTTTTGGAAATATGTACCAGTTCATATCATAGATGCTCATTAGTCTTGTTAGCATGACTTGAGCTGCTGGAGTTATTAAGTGATTTCAGATTGTTTGTTTGCTTGCTAGTTAAATCCTTTAATGCCATTCATCCAGTCTTGTATTTGTTTACCATGCTGAATAATGTCTATTTGAGAATTATTTTTCAACCAGACAAGTTAATAATCACTATTATTATACAAAGGTAAAATGCTGTCATACAAGTAAGATACAGTCCTTCACTCAGGAACAGAGGAAAAACAAATAAGTCAATGTGTGTGTGTGTGTGTGTGTGTGTGAGGGAGATGGAATGGGTGGGGGTCTCTTTCTTTTCGTCACCCTCAGGTCAAAGGGTTCACTATTGGGTGGAGCCTTTTTCTCTCGGAGGCATGCTGGGGTATCAATAACCTCAATGTTTCACCACACAATCTTTTTTAAAAGTGCTCTGAAAACAAACACAGAGGCTGGACCGCCATCACCAGGACCTACAATACAGCGCCACATCTCTGGACACAGGTAACACCTTTCACCCAGCATTCCCTCACTTTATGGCTGCATCAGCTAACCTAAACACGCCTCCACACGCTATTACTTCTTTGTTTCTTTTTTACCGCTTTTGTCGTTTGAATGTACAAAATTATTAATTCACGTTGTTGCATGCAAGAGCTGGATCTTTCTGTGAACATTATTCTGCTGCCGGGTCTGAAAAGGTTGAGCTGAAAATTGGTCTCATTTAAGAGCATTTCAATTCAACCTTTGAACCTAGCACAGATGATTGGGATGTTTGCTTCCTTTCCCGTTTTTGCCAACTAACATAATTCGAGATCGACTTTTCCTGTTGCTCTTATGACTCAACAAACAAGAAAAATAACTTTTGAAATTGCATCTCTTAGTTTCACATTGCATTGCTTTGGTGAAATCTAATTTGAGAGAAAATGGCAACCCAGCTGTTCTTTTGATAGAGAATCACCAAAACATGGGTTCTTTCAGTGCAACATGCATAGTCCATCCTCATCTACACATCAATGAGCCTTTCTCTTGTCTGCAAGGCTATAATTAAGGCTCTGTGCTGTGCTAGGGGTAATTTATCCTCCTTCTCTGGCTCTGTGCTGAAATCAGGTAGCAGGGCATGATTGCAGTGGATGGGGCGTTGCGCTTTGCACAATGTGGCTGCTTTGTGTTCTTCGAGCTTGTGGAGCACATGTGGATGAGCTCCCATTAAATATACAAATTTATTATGAAAACAAAAGGGGTTAATTGTCCACACATTTGTGTGCTGTGTAAATGAATTCTACAGGAAAAAATGTGTTTCATAGCAACCATCTCTGGAAGGAAGGTCGGGTTGGAGTATTTTGTTGCTGATAGCGTATGATGGTTACGGTGTGCTATCAGAGAGAGACGTCAGACCAATGACCAGTTTAAATGGCCAGGTATGCGACATTCCGCTGTAAAAGCATTTGAGTCTAGAATTTTCATTGGAAGAATATAAAAGAAAAATGAATTCACTAGAGGTTTCTTTTGGAATTTCATCGCCATTTTTAAGCAGGAGCAGACCAGAGAAAGTGAGATCATTCATCTCCTCCATAATTAATTGCTTTATCTAGTCAATTAGGCATGCATGTTAGCACCTGCACATTCCCTGAAGACAAAGGAGAGAATTATTTCCCAAAGGCAATGATAACTAACTCATTTTAGCTTTAATTTGTTAGAATTTGAGCTTCGACATTTTGTCAAAATGTTTAAATTAAAAGCCAAGACTAATTTTAACAGCATAAAGAGTCAGGTCTGTGGAATTGGTTTCTTTACGAAATAAACAGAGAATGTAGATGCTTAAATATAAAATATGTAATTAATCAAAAATCTTTTAACACACAGCATTCAGTGCATTCAGTCTTGTTTGTCTAAAGTATAGTAATTGCAAAAATATGACAAGTTATCAATATCAAAATTTTCAGCAGTATGTATACTAATAACTAAACATAAATTATGTATTCATTTATGGTTATATATATATATATATATATATATATATATATATATATATATATATATATATTTAAAATATAAAAAGTGTCGCTAAAAAGAAAATGTCTTTTTTTCTTTCTTTTTTTTTTTGTAAAGCACATATAGGCAGGGCAAGTAAAAACCAAAATAATATTGAGCCATGTTATCATTATGAGTGATAAAATTTGACCAATCCCTGTGTTTCAATATGACTAACTATTCACTGTTTGTCTGCATTGAGCCTTTGAGAATATGAGAATGTTCGTGAATAAAGAACAGTTCAGGCCAAGCAAAGATCACCAAACTTTTCCACAAAGCCGCACAGCCCAGCAGCTGCAGGACAAGGGTTAACTGATCATTAAAGGGATTAGACAATGTTAGTAAATACATATTTGAGAGTTCCTGTGGATTTCCTGTGATTAAGTGATTGACTCTGTAGTGTCTCTCTCCAGCAGGGAATCTGGGATTTCGAAGATGTCAAGACCTGGATTAGCCGTACCATGAGGGAGTCATGTGAAGAATTTTAGCAACAGTAAACCAGCCATCACTCTCTTAAATCGTCTGTTTCTTTGGAAAGTCTGGGATATGTGTCCTCCAGTGTGGCTACAGTGGCCCTATAAGTATTTGGACAGTCTTAAATTATCTGAATTTCATTGCATCAGCCTATGATCAAACCACATGGCATCTCCTAACAAGTAATGACCTTTTCGTAATGTTGCTGTTTGAACATGAAAAAGTTCTGCAAAGTCCACCCCAAAGGAAGTTATTCTCAGTGGTTCCCAAACTGGGGTACGCGTACCCCTGGGGGTACGTGAGGTGACAAAAGGGGGTACGCGAACAAAATGCTGAGTAGTTCATTTCATTCTACCTTAAAATAATATTAAAATCGAGCATGTATTTCTAACTGCCAAAATGTCATAAATCCAGCACATTTAATCAAATTACCTCATCATTTGCAGTCAAAAATGACTGTATCCACACAAGCAGCATGCATATGATAGATTGCGTGCAGAATCTGCTGCCTTAAATCGCGCTAAATTACTGCCGTTCTCGACAGTGCACCTTTGTAAAAGTGGGGACTTAGCACTTACTCGCATGAATAACAAATATAGACACAGAAAATGGATTAATTTCGATTTAAGACTTAAACTTCCTCCGGTACAAAAACATACCTTGTGTGAGTTCTTGTATTTAATGATGATAACGAGCAAGAACGCAATTGTTCCCAAATATCCACATGACTGCAAACGTGACATTATTACACAACAGGTCAAAAAACAAAACATACATTTTAAACACAGTACTGTCAGTATTTACTCTATTTTGCAATGAAATAATAGTTCTAACGAAAACCAGAGCAGAACTACAACACACGTCTGTGTTTCGCGAACAATTCTGCGGCTTTGAACGAATCGTGAGAGTCAATGATTCAATGATTCATTCACAGCCACTTGCTTCGTTACTGAATGAATGACTCGATGACTCACTCATAAAAACAGTGACTTGCTGCCACCTACTGGTGGTTTTAGTTTAATATTTAAAAGTTTTACATAGTTTTACCATCATTGCATATTTCTCTATTGAACATTTTTTTATTTAAAACAGTATTTATTTTATAAAGTTATTCAGAAAGGTAAAAAATGCACTGGAAAATCAATTTAGGGGGCAAATATTGTCCCTTAATGGTAAAGGTGTGACTGCAGTCTAAGTGGAAGAGAGGGGATACGCGGAAGGATGGTAATCCCTTCAGGGGGTACTCCAAGCTAAAAAGTTTGGGAACCACTGCTCTATAGTAAGCACTGTCAGTAAGCACCATTTCTGAACTCCCTGAAACACCTCGATTGTAGTCTTGAGGTTATTTTCCGGGAATGTACACATTACAGTATTCCTCATTTAAATAATTGTTGCTCAATGCATACGCAAAAAGGGGGCGATGACTGGTTGAGTTGTGTTACACTACACTTTTTCATTCTACTGACTTCCATTCATACGCATGCAAATGCGTCAGACCGGAAATGCAAGCTCATGCAAAAAGTTTCAAATTTCCCTGCATTCCAAAGTTCAAGAATGGTGAACTCTGACCTGTGAATTCACATCACGTGAAGAACACTTGTGTCCAGTAGATGATTGATACTTCACGGCGTGACCTCTTGGCTGAATTAAAAGTTGAGTAGATTGTATATTTTTACATTTTGAATGTATTACTATTTATTACATGTTGAAAACATGTTTATAAATAGATGTCACAGAGTGTAGTCATATCACGACCGACCGTTACAGTGTCCATAGAAATTTTGTGTGGTCAAAGTCTATAGTAGTGCGTTGAAACTCACGGTTATTATGGTAAGGGGTGTTACATTTTCGAAACACCCTCAAAGTGGTTGACCAATCACAACACACTGGTCCAGCCGACCAATCAGAGCACATTGAGAAATGCAGCCCAGAACATTACTGACAGACCGGGAAGAGAGGTGCTGCAACAATGTAAAATATGTGAAAAATACTCTTTTTTTCTTTAAATCAAGCATGAAAACCTATTCTAATAGAAATTAAGACTGAAAAACAGCATAATAGGTTCCCTTTAAATATAACATGCTTTAGCTTAAGTAAATGTAAACTCGTACTCCTTTATCAACATGAAATAGAACCAATTATATATATATAGTTCTACTTCATGTTCATAATACTGTTTAAATACCCAAAGCAGCTAATGCTGTTTTTATTAACCCTTGACAGAGAAGCACTATGTGTATTTGTTTGTTGTCTGCTTTGAGAACATTAGTGTGACAGGTTGAAATGCAGTCCAGAAACATGTTGCCTAGAAACTAATAGAGTGAATAACCCAATATGCATGTGTTTGTCCTAGTATAGGTAACCATTGGCAACAGCAAAATCTCTCGCCTTTCATGTTAACCTACCCATATTTATTTTTTAACAAGTATGATAATTTCACTGTTGTGGAACTAGACATTTCATACATGAAAATATGAAATGTTTTTGGAACATGGAAGGCATGTTTAATTTTATCCCAGCGCTCTTGCTTGGGTATATGGCTTTTTCTTGCACTGACCAATTTGTTTTTGAAACCTAGCTGTCTGCAGAGACAGACTTCTTGTTGCTGTTTCTTATTTAACATTTTTAAAATGGATATTCATGACACAAATTAAAGTGTGCACACATCAATTTCCCCCTCCCAGCTTAATTTGATTCTTTGCAAACCATGTTTGTACAACTAGAGCTACATTTCTGCTCTGTGCTTGCATACTCGTAAATGCTCCATAAATATGGCCCAACACAGTTATGCATTATATATGGGGACTCGTCTTAAGACCATTCCCTTTGCACATGCATGGCTGGGGAGTGATGGGGGCGCACGCTGCTGGGGGAGGTGGAGGTCACGTTAAGTTCGCTCCACTAGTCTGCAAGCACTTCTCAGGATAATCTGGCTTTTAAAATAAGATGCCATGTGCTTACAGTATTAGCATCTGAATTTGTGAACCCACCATCATCTTGGACACAACACAAAACCTAGAAAAAATATTCTTGTTTTACATACACTATCAGTTAAGTAGCACAGTATAATAATAATAATATTCCGAACTTCTTTGATTGTGACATAATCTCAGACAAACAACATTAGGTATATAACCGTTTGTCAATAGATACTAGTATGCACCCTTAAAGGAATATTACAGGTTCAATACAAGCCCCAATTGACAGCATTTGTTGCATAATGTTGATTATTACAATGAAAAATTACTTTCTTAAAAAAAAAAAAAAAAGAAAGAAAAAATGGAGGTTACTGTGGCTATCTTTGGAGGAATTAAATGCAGTACATTTAAACTGAATATTAGCATAAGATATTTTTTTAAAAAATATTGTCTGTAATCAGAAATACAAAGATTGTTTAGAAATCATGATGTAGTGTTCCATTCACATTTAGAAATGAAATTTAAAGTTTCTAATATTTGTAATAATATAAGAAGAATGGCCAAAATCTTGCAAAAAGTCACCAAATTGGACAGAAACAGCTCTGATTTTTACTGTCGGTTTAGGGTTCATGGCATTGTGTGGTCATGACAGTGAAGAAAAGTGAGTAAGAAATTTCATTTTGTCAATCATGTTGGCACATTGTTTACATCTTATAGTTGTTCTTTTAAAGCAGTGAGTATTTTATCCATTTCAGCAAGCTTACAAACAGACCCCATTCACTTCCATTGTGAGTGCCTCACTCTAATCCAGAATTTTGCTTGTGGGATGAGTTGAAATTAAATTTTGTAGTAATATATTGTTGTACAGGTTTTGAACTTTTGTTTAGCCATTCCATCGCAGCAGATTTGTGAAAACAAAGTGATGTGCTTAGTCTCCAGACCTCCAGATCAGCATTTGAACCGACACAAGTGTTAGAAATGCCAGTCTCAGTTAAGGCTGGATCAACGGTCTACTAATGGGATTAGATATTTCCTTTGCTCCTCGCAACCATAGGTCATTCCCCTCATTGTGCTGTATTTTAGGGCTTGTCTTCCGTGCCATTAAATTGAATTCCACTACATTATTAAGGAGCTTTTGGGGGATTACAGAGACACGTTTTTCGTCATGTGTGATGTGGTTAAATACACCTATACAAAAATGGCCAAAAGTGAGCTGCTCTGTTAATGCGACATGACATGGGTGGCTTTGTACCATGGGCTGGGTGCAGACTCGGTGCAAACAGGGCAATTGTTTTCATGCTCTTTTAATGGTTTCACTCATGCAACAGATTACGGTGCAGACATTTTCAGCAGTGAGTGATTCTGTCAACGGGAGTGTCTGTCCAGGGAGGATTAGTTGCTTTAATGAAATATTAAGAGTTTTAGTTGGCCTGTCAGGTGGTAGGGCTTGTGAGGGGCTCTAGATGAGGCCCTGGGGTCACTGGTTACTTCTGTTGGATACTAGATACGTCTTTTTCCCCATTCTGGTAGAGTGACTTCTGGAGATTGACTTCATATGTTCATATGTCTGTCTTAGAAGTTTCACTAAGTGATTTTTTTTTTTCTCTTCAAGATTCATTTTCGAAGGTATGTGGGACTCTTCGAGATCTCCTCATTAATGTTCCTTCCATGACGGCCTCTGCGAAGATGGAGAGTCCTAGCATGGTAGGGGGGCCTGCAGGTGGATTAATTTGTTCTGCCAGGTTCCTCAGGCCCCATGCTAATGAAGGGAAGAATACGGATCAGAGCTCATGCCATGGAGAGCTGTCCAACTCCTATGATGCCCTGCTGGAATTCCTGCCTGGATTAACCAATGACTTCCCTACTTCAAGCCCTTATTAGGCAGTTTTGGTCTCCCCATGCCATGGGAGCAATCCAGGGTGAGCGGGTCGGTGAACAGTTTGGGCTACGGAGTAATGAAGCATGGGTAAGCGAAGAGCAGCCTATAGCTCCCAACAGCACCCCTCGTTTCCTCGTCTGCTTTCCCAAATTGGACGTGTTTATAATACAACACGCTCCAGAGAACAAACACAAAATGTGGAGGGCATGGGGACATCTCTACTCTCTCCTCTTTTCTCTGCTCCATTGTTGATGTGAGGGTGTCTGTCAAACACTGTTTCCATCAGCGCCGTCGTGAGGAGGTGTACGGCTTACATCTGGCCAAGTGTGAAACTCGGTATCATCTACGAAATCTACTGTTAAATCACGCCTTTTATTTGTCGTCAAACCTTTGCTTGAAACCAAACACAACGTGACATTAAACAGTTTATATATTCTACTCGGATGTTGCATTTTTGCGTATGAAGATGTATGAAGAATAATATTGAAAGATTTGCTGTAGGTTGAGAAGGCAACCTTTTATGGCAATGCAAGTTTCATTCCATTTTTATGAAAATGTTGACATTTAATAATTTATGATTAATATATATATATATATATATATATATTAATATATTTTATATTTATATATAAATATATATATAAATTTTAGAAAATTTTTACATCTATTCAAGGTTAAAGGAAAATATGTTAAGTTTTACTGGATGCTATGACTTCATTTTTAGGATCATTATAGTTAAATATTTCTTGAAAATTATATAAAAGTTTATCAAAACCATATGAAACCAATACAAATAAACATTTTAGGAGCCTGATGTGTGTTTGACACTATAATATATAAAAAAATAAATGTTTTATATATATATATATATATATATATATATATATATATATATATATATATATATATATATATATACACACACACAGTATATGTGTATGTGTATTTATGCCTGTGTTATTTTCTTTTTTATTGATCTTATGTTTTTAATTAGTAGACAGTATTATTTTACTTTATTTTTGTAAATCATGAGCTTTCAAACTGGGGTCCAGAGGGCTGCAAGGGAATGCTTAGTGCTATATAATAAAAAATAAAAAATAAAATTTAAAATAAATAAATAAAAATTTGAATTAAAAAAAATAGCAAATAAAAAATCTGATTAAAATAAACAGGTAGGCTAAATAATAAATCTAAAATTACAATTTTTCATGAGTAGAAAACAATATAATAATGCAATGTAATAACTTAATAGACACTAAATATTTTCAAAATAATATTTTAGACTAACTTTTAGTATTCATTTTTCGCAGTATATAAATTGGGTCTTTGTACAAGAGACTATATAGATGCCTGTTAAATATTATATATTTTTGGGGGTTCGTGGCACGTAACATTGAAACGTTTAAAACGTTTTAAAGCAGAGACAGTTCTCCTGAAGCAACAAGCAGTCAGAGTCAGACAACAAAGTGATTTACACAAGTAAAGTAGATTTCTGACCACAATTTAGTTATCCATTGATGCATACGACTTCTTAGCGTATATAAAATACCTCTGAAGTTCACGTAATGGGTGGGCTAGCAGTCAGTCAGAAGCCTCTTAACTGGGAAGGCAATTAATAAACATTACAGAAAAACTCACTGTAATTATATATATAAAAAAGTCACGCTGTATTAAGTTATTCACACTTGTCTAAATCGCCTTAATTAATTCTGAAAAATACATGTGATTCATTACCTATGAGAGAGATTAAGGCCTCAAAAAATAGGTAGTTTCTAAATTTATAAAAGGTGTGTTTATAGTTACACATGAATTCAATTTGCCCGCAAGATCTTGGGTATTCTTCAAGAGCAATAAGGAGCATGTAAGAGTCTCCCCAGTATATTTTTGTACACGCACCCTCGGGATCTGCTGTTTGTGTTGGATCATGGGAATGTGTTGATACAGTTAGTGTGGTAACAAGCAGACATCACCAAGCTGACATTTTGAGTATCAGTGGTGTGGAAATACCTCGCTATCTCTCACTCACGTCAACCCTTGAGGGGGGTGCGAGCAGGGTACGAGGCTGGGGAAAGGACAAGGTGTAAAGGGCTCGGCTCTCTCTGCTCCAGGACCATACCACTGGGGCTTAATGCAATCTATTAACTCATCGGTCTGTTTACGTATCAGCAAACGAATCGTCTCCGATCCGCTTCTATCACCAAGCATAATGTATACACAAATCACTGATGCTGTGTACACAAGATGGTCCGATCGCTGGGAGCTGTGTGCTGTCCTTGCTTTCACAGCACACTGTCGCTTTAATAAATAAAGCACTCGCTCCAGTTAGCTGCTCAGTGAGAGCCCCAGCAAAGCCACATTGCGTGCAAACCCGGCTCACTGCTCGAGCCGTGGAGCGCTTGAGCCTAATCCAAGCTGACATGTTACAGTAAAAGTACTTTATAAAATCAATATTAAATTCACAGCCTTTGACATCCTGGGACATCTAAGATAAAGGGGAAATAAGGCGTAGGGTAAATAGTCCTGCAGCTGTGTCACTCGCTGAAGGAGGAAGCCCGGGGAAGACACAGGGGACCGCAGGGAGAATTAGTGCAGTGCTAGTCATGTTTTATACCAAGGTCTTGACATCAATGAAAACATTATAAAACGGCACGCAAACTCTGACGGGGGAAAAAAAAGAGAAGGAGCCAAGCAAAGGCCGAGCCGGTGCAGTGAAGGGCGAGTCGCCACCCATTCAGAAGGGATGAAAGAAAAAGAGGGTGGAGATGAGGTATAGAAATGGATACTAAGGGAGAGAAATGTTTCTTCCCAGGGTGTTTATCCTTATGAAATCGATCTGTGTCTGTTCATATTTGTTAGGCAATTAAAATGGCACACACTGACTGCAAACAAACTGTTGTTTTTCAAGAATAAGGAATTAGCATCTGAGTTTTTGTAGGCCTTTAGTGGAAAGGAATTTTTTTTTTAATCTTGTCAACATGGCTGTTCACTCAACTTTTAATTTTATTATATTATATCACAATATTATATAGTAATTATATTTATATTTATAGATGTGAATGTTTAAATTGTCACATAATGCATGTTATATTGTTTTATGGCTAGAAATATAATTCTATAAAATAATATAAAAAACAAACTAGTATTACATTATATAGTCTGTTTTATAAATATGAGTATATTTCAACTGTTAAATAATATTAAAATTGTATGTTATATTCTTTTATATCATTAATAAATGTACTATATAGTATGTATATTCACATTATTATTATCATTTTTTGGTTTAAAGCAGCAGCACATGGTGTAAATTTCCCTTTCAGATTAAATTAATCAAAAGTATTACCGCTATTCAGTTATGATTGACAGGTCTTTTCATGATTCTCCACTCCAAATGCTCTAAAGCTGCAGATTTCAGTGTTTGTGTAATATTTCCAGAGATTCCGTTTATTTATTTATCCTGTAGGCTGGCATGTTGAGATACATCATAGGAGGATTATGCGTGTCCTACTTTGGATAGAGTAATTTAGTGTCCGCAGAGGCAGGCACGCACACTGACAGCAGCGCAGCTGAATGACTGAGGCCAGGGGAGTTTAATAGGTCATCGGCGAGAGAAGATATGTTGTGACAAGGACGCAAGTTGTAAAAGGTTAGAGGAGAGGGAGCGCACCCCACCCGCTGCTCCCCCCCACTCAACAAGCTCCAAAAAGTGCCAAATCAACAGATACAGCTTTATTAACCCTTCACCTCATCATTTCATCTAATAGAGTCTTTGTTCAAAACTTATGTTTTCAGCATAAATTCTGATGTTTTTTATTGGATGGGTTGGACGGATAATTGTTCAGACTGCATATGAGAAAATGGGACTTGCGTATTAGTTCACATTCTAATTTGAGCTTGAAAATGGATCTTAATTTTACACATGACCGCAAATGAAACGTGTCAGCTGGTTGTGTGACTTGAGGATGAATGACCTAAATTTCAAAAGCACAAACAGCGTTTTAAAGCAAGCTCTATGAATCAGAAAATTGCCTATGGTGAACAAGGCAATATTAAATTAAATAACACTATATTTCCCCCCTCTCCCCTTGTTATGTCACAGATGATTTGAAAACTGTATAGGGAGCGAATGAGAGAGGTGGAGTATCTGTTTAGACACATTAACACTGTAGAACTTGAAGGTCTCCCTGGTGCTTGGCTGCTTGCACACACTGCCTTGTGTTTCCACACAGTTGTTTTGCTTTATTTTGATTATTGCCCTTCCATGCGATAAGCATAAGCTCTGCATTTAGCACTCAGAAAACAAGGCAAAGTACATGTTTCATAGGTCCTAATGCACCCTAAAAGAGGATGTCTGTTGCCCCTCAAATGCACTCAGAGGTGAACAAGGCAAAGAAAACAAATATATTGACTCTCAAAGAAGTAGCAGTGCTTTCTGTAATTATAAGCTATCATCATACTCATTTATTTATTGCAAACTGTAAATAATTCACTCAATTGACACAAAATTGACGATTTTAGAAGCGAATGCTCAATTTTATTTAAATAAATATCTGTTATTGGATTTCCCACCATCTTTTCCTGTTGCTTATCTTCGCAACACAGGAAGCACATTTTTTTCTGAATGCATGAATGAACTGACCTGAAAATCAATGTATGTGTGTACACTGTTCTACTGTCTGACAACACTGACAGAGAAATGGAGTTAAGTAATGTAGCTGAGCTGAATTTTCTGAGAAGTACCTCTAATTTTGGCGCATACTGATGTATTACATTAAAAGTTGACGGTACCTTAGTACAGTGATCATATCAGTTAGTTTGATCTGTACCATGTTACCGACTTATAATATTTATAAAATATAGTACCTACTTCAAGATACTTGTACGCTGTATAACCATTACGCTAACCATTTAAAAACACGTGGTGACCCGATTCCACAGACAGGGCTTAGATTAAGCTAGGACTAGGCATAGTTCATTTATAGGGCATTTAAGTAGCTTTTATGAATGTGCCTTAGAAAAAATCATTACTGGTGTGCATTTTGAGACAAAACAATGGCATTGACATATTTTAAGATTTGTCAGTACAAATTGCTTTCAGTGAAAAGCTCAAACATGCATTTTAGTCTGGGACTAGGCTAAAGCCTTGTCTGTGAAACCAGTTTTTTTTTTAAGCGTTTGTCAATAATTTAGTCAATTATTCAATAATTGTTTGTGTTTTTTTTTTTTAAACAAATGGTAATATAATTTGACACAAAAACAGAAAATGGAGCTGCAGGAGATTCGCCAATTACTGTTTCACTGTTAAGTTTAGTTCCATGTGAATGCTGTATTAAGTAAAAATGTTAATAGTATTGTGCAAGTATATACTCTGTATAACAATAATGATTAAAGTATGTAAATACATTATTATAGTACTACATACATATTATTATAAGGTCAGGCTTAAAATTCAGCATTTAATTTATAACGTGAAGTATATAACAGGGTCTCTCTCACAAAGACGTCTTTGGCCTGTGAAGCTTAAAGATTTACATTGACATATTAAAAAAGTAAATCTCTGACACACACACACACACACACACACACACACACACACAAAGCTTAAAGCTTAATTTCTTCCAGAGAAAAAATAAAGTCAAACAGCTTTGGATTGACATGAAGGTAAGTAAATAATGACAGAATTTTCATTTATGTTTGAACTATCCCTTCAAGGCAAAATGTCTTCAGTACTTCTTAAGTGAATCACTTCTTCCTGTCCATGTCTATTGGATTCTACCAGCTTTATCATCATTCTACCAGATTTCTACCACTTTTCATTATTAACACCATTTTTAAAGCTTTATTTTTATACAAATATGGGTCAGCTCTTGACTACCTCGAATAGAATTTCCACTGAATTTACCACAGCCTTTCAAAACCACTGCTACTGTGAATGTTTCTGCTTTATATGGGCCGTGTCTTCTTCTTGACATGTACATTATAGTTCGGAAGCCCGTCGAAAGGCACTAACACTAATCTGGCATCGAACTCTACACCTAACATCAGTGGTTTTTGTGGCCCTTGTTAGCACCGGGACTCTTTCTGCCTCCGCCCCTTCCTGTGTGTGTGTGTGTGTGTGTGTGTGAGCGTGCATGTATGTGATTGTAGAGTGATAGACAGCTTGTTACCCTCAACCTGAGGCGCCGCCTCGTTAACACAACCCTTGGAATATGGACATAATGAAAGAACCTGGCAACACATCTCACTCGCTCTATTAGCCTCTCAGTTTCCTCTCTGGGAAACTGCTCAGGGCCTCCATTCAGAGTGGCCGCACAAAGGGCCCGATTCTTTAAACGCTAGACAGGCCCACGGACAGCTGGGTAGAAAATGTCACACGGTGCGTGGAATGCCCATTATCAGGCACACTCATTTGTTCTCCGGGCCCTCCAAACCCTGTCAATCTCCACATCCCCCTTCCCGTCAGCCACACACAACCTGATACCGAATTGACAAATCGAGCCTTGCGTCTGTGACAGAATATAATAAACTCGGGAAAGGGGGAGCGGCGAGTCCACTCCGTTCTGCCCAATCTAATTGGTTTCGACATCAAAGATGTCAGTCAACGCTAGACTCCCCTTTTAGACAGTTTCTCTCACTCTCTCTCTCTTTCTCATTATGCCAATGGTCCCATTAAAGGAGCCGTCAGTTCCCTGCACTGAGGGATTTGGTGGAAGTCATAATTAGTGATTTCATTTGACAGAGCAGTTCTGTCTCCATTTAGTTTTTAACACCCCCAGGCCACATTTTTCACATAGAGTTGTCTCAACCACACTGATCAGCATGTAGGTGCACCTGGTCTGAGATCCAAGCTGTCACACTTTCGCTATTGTCTTTTGTACACTGTGTTCATAGATGGCCTCAGGGGTTGAGCGGATTTTGCTGAGGTTTTACCAACTAATTGACACTTCCATTCATACTTGGTTAATAAAGATGCTGACGAATGAGCATGCTAAATATTCAGTGCAAAATTCTAGATTATTGCCATGTGAAATTTTAGAGTTGTGTGCCATTCAGAATTGTCTTTTAAATTCTTATTCCATTCCCGAATTTGAATTGAATTTGAATTGAGAAAGCAAACAGGATGCAAATTTGAATTTGGATGTATAATTAAAATGGGTTTTACATAAAGTAATATAGTAAAAGTAATATAAATATATATCTTTCATTTTTAACTATAAAAGTGAAGTATGTCAAGACTTGACAAAGATTTTAGTTTGACAAAGCCTAGAAGGTTTGAAGTTTTTTTTTTTAAGTTTGAGGTTTTATAGGCTAGATGATTGATAGATAGACAGACAGACAGACTTATAGATGATGGATAGATAGATGTTTGAAATCCAATACGCCCCCCACTTTATATAGTTTATATATTTCATCATATTTAATAATTTAACTATTGTCCCTGAATGCATTGCCTGTGTCGAACTTCTGTCAATTACAGTTCAGTAGGCTAAATTCCTCTTCCTGTCACTCCATTTCATATTCCAGTTTAACTTCCTGTGGGTGTGGCCAATAGAATTCAAATTCCAACTCATGAATTGAAAGGAAGTAATTTCTTCAGTTTTGAATTCTCCCCAACCATGCCTGAATGCAAAATTCAGTTGGCGGAAAAACACGAAAAACATTGGAATAGGCAACGAAACACCTTACCTTTCATTTGTGCATTCATGCAGTTAGGAATTAATGATACATAGCTGGTTGTTAAATGCCTTTTCCATCACCCTCGTAGCGCGATGAGGAACCAGCAATCGCTCCCGTAATCCCTTTCCCTCCACTCTCGCTTTCTGAGAATCATGCGCTGTGAATAAAAGCAGCGTGTCTTTTAATATAGGAATTGAACACTGGAATACATCATGTGATTCTACCTATATTCCCTATTTCTCAATGTACAAACTAATCTAAGGAACATAATTAGACTTTCCTCCCTCCTTTATGAAGAGCAAGTTATATGGAGAAAAGTAAGGATCAAATTATTGTTGTAGAGAGAAAAGCAATAACAGATATAGATATAACTGTGATTATAGGCCTATCCAACCTTACAGAGCAACACCCCTAACGTTAAAAAGATTAGGTCTGGCCTGTTTGACATTTGGAGCTCGTCTAACGAGTGATTCTGCCTCAGAGTTTCAACACTCACTGTACCATACAAGCCCCAGTTGATTGGCAGTTTGTGTGTCTATGCGCAGCTTGTCTATCCTAGAAGCATCACCACCTGCTGTTGCATGACTGCTTAAGCTCCTGCCCCATACAATTTGACATTCAGTGTGACGACGGAAAACATCAATAAATAAATAACCCAGACAAATAAATCCATAGAAATACTCATTTGAAGGCTCAATGAAACGCTTTGTGAATGTAATATGCTGTGGATGCATTTCAAATGTAAATTATGGTATTCTAACACATTTGGTTTTCCATCTTTTCCGTCTTCATTTAGAAGCTGGTTCTACAGGCTCACAGCTGGACTTTTGTTTGCCACTCCACTCACCCTCTCTGCCTCTCCGTTTTTTTATGTTGCCGTTCAGACGATATTCATACGGCGGGTTGTGAGAAATCAACGTGTTAGGCCTCAAGTTCATGTGGCAGAGCTCAATGCCGTAAGCCATCCAAACACTATTACATCAATTGGATAAGTCAAGTTTCCTTCTCGTGTTGGCACTGTCTGTGTGATTGGACATTAGACACTATCTGTTTCCTGATTCATAATGTATTATATCCTATGAGAGGAGACATCCATTCTCCAGGCCCTGATGTTTAATTCAGATTGTCGCCTTGAATCACAGTACCTTGTCATATGTGAATCCTATAAGCAGTTAGAGAAGAGAGATGATTACAGTGTGGTGCTGGAAGATGTAGGCCTATGTATGCAGCTTGAGTTGATGAAATAATATGATTTTTTTTTTCTTTGATAACAATAGCGGTTCCTTGAGTATACATTTAAAATCTTTAATCCACGTTTACAGACTAAAGGCCCGTTCATACCAAGAACGATAACGATAAAGATAACGATAAAGGTATAGTTCTAAAAATCGTTATAAATATAAAAGAATAGCAGTCTAGTCCACATTAAAGCTATACGATAACGATATAGAGACAGATATCGTTGGGATCACTAACTGTTCAACTATAAAACACTGACAGCCAATCAGAATCCATTCTAATTTAACCTGTTAACTGTCACCCCCACTTTTTTTTTTTTTAGACAAAAAAAAATGCACTATCCGAACTTAAATGGTTGTAATTCAAGAATACTTTGGAGTATAGACATAAGGCTGGTCTTGTTTTAAATATGAAATTTGGCAGATTATTGTAGAAGTGAAATAACTTATGTAAGTGAAACAGAAAAAAAGTTATAGAAGTTTAAGTTTATGAAAATGTAAAAATACAATATTTTATATAAAATATAAAATATATATTTTACAAAACAGGTTTTACTCTAAAACTGCAAGGAACTCAAAGCCAAAAATCTGAACAAGTTGTGTTCCAAATTTCAGGTTGATATTTCAAAAAATTAGCTTTCAGTAAGATTTTGTTTGGGGCGCAGTACCACACTTTTTCACTAGATAACAACCAAGCTCCATTACTGACCATATAAAGGCGCCTCCATTTCCATATGTGGTTTGAGTGATCTGAACCATATATTTCCATTATTTTCATCCAATTTTTGAAGTAGACATCCTATATAGAAGTAGTATGGGAAGTTTGGCAGAATCTTATATGAATTTAGCCTCTAATAAACATAAAAACAACATGGTTTTAGATCGCCGCCACAATCATAAATGTTTTTTTTTTCTATTAAAAACATTTTCAGACCTTTTTTCTAAAAAAATTTAATGGATGTTATCTTTTGAACTCTTGGCATGAAAACAACGATGTTTCAACCAATCTTTAATGATTTTTCATGTTCATCGCTATTTCAAAATAAAGGTCTGAACATGCCTTATGAGTATGGTATGAATGCTTGTCGAAAATTCATAAATTATTGCTCCTATGTAATTTATTTTGAAAATCACCAAATATGAAAACTAGAGATTCTAAGCTTTCAAATGATAGTATATAGTTTGTCAAGATTAGTTTAGGTTTAGTATAGAATATTACTGATTTAAATATGGACCGGTGGGCCAGTGACAGTTAACAGGTTAAGGGTTTGCGCATTTAAAATGGCAGAGACAGAAGTTAATCGCTGAGATCCAGAAAAAGCCACCATTGTTTGACAAGTCAAACACCCTTTTCAAGGATACTTTAAAGGAAATTAATATATGAAAACAATCGGTCATACCCGCGGAATAAATGGTGAGAAGTATTTAAAGGGTTAGTTCACCCAAAAATTAAAATAATGTCATTTATTACTCACCCTCATGTCGTTCTACACCCGTAAGGCCTTCATTCATCTTCGGAACACAAATTAAGATATTTTGATTAAATCCAATGGCTCAGTGAGGCCTGCATTCAAAACAATGACCCTTCCTCTCTCAAGATCCATAAAGGTACTAAAAACATATTTAAAACAGTTCAGTGGTTCTGCCTTAATATTATAAAACGACGAGAATACTTTTTGTGCGCCAAAAAAAAAAAAAAAAAAACGACTTTTCAACAATATAGTGATGGGCCAATTTCAAAACACTGCTTCGGAGCTTTACGAATCGAATCAGTGATTCGGATCTCCTATCAAACGGCTAAACTGCTGAAATCACGTAACTTTGGCGCTCCGAGTCTCTGATTCGATTCGTAAAGCGCAGTGTTTTGAAATCAGCCTATCATATTGTTGAAAAGTCGTTATTTTTATTTATTTATTTATTTTGGCGCCCAAAATGTATTCTCGTCTCTTTATAATATTAAGGTAGAACCACTGTACTCACATGAACTGTTTTAAATATGTTTTTAGTACCTTTATGGATCTTGAGAGAGGAAATGTCATTGCTTTGAATGCAGGCCTCACTGAGCCATCAGATTTAATCAAAATATCTTAATTTGTGTTCCGAAACGAAGGTCTTACGGGTGTAGAACGACATGAGGGTGAGTAATAAACGACATTATTTTCATTTTTGGGTGATCTAACCCAATCAGGCTAGCAAACAGTGTAACATAATATTACCTCAGGTATCCAGCGATAGTTTCGAAAACAGCGTCTTGCTTCCTTTGAAGTTGCAGAGAAAAAGACTAGGCGTTGTTTTATTCCACTATTGACTTCGTCAGATGAACTGTTAGATTAGATCGATTACACACTAGCTATTCACTCCAGACAATAGCATGCTGACGACATCTGCTGGTTAAAGCCGTGTAAATGCAACAAGAACATCAAAATGTTGTACACACTTTGAAACCGCAGCGCGTGAGCTGTGTGGATGGAAATATTGTTATAGTTATCGTTCTTGGTGTGAATGGGCCTTAAGAGACTAATATTAGACTAAATACACCGCATGAATAAAAAAAAATATTGAGATTACATAAGAAACAAAACTGTCTTTTTTATTTGTTTTCTAGTGACAATATCTAAAAGTTGAGAAGCAACACTGCATATAAGGCTATTTTTATAGAGTATGTATCTTGCATTTATTGAATTTATTTTACTTACCTTTTCTCAGAAAACGTAACAAGTAACCTTAGCTTGATTTAAGGATGTTTAAATAAAAAATATTTTTTTATTTATTACTGGAAAACATGACAAAAAACATTTTATGCAGTGTGGGCAAAGACACATTTTATTATACTCATTGCTTTATTTAAACATATACATTTGCTTTTATAGATGGGGATGGATGTAAATTGTTTTAGAGGGGTTTTGACACCACGTTTTTCCATTTCATATGTAATGGCACTGTCTGGCTACTATACCCAGGGATAGCTGGAAACCACTGTCCCAAGGCTGACCGGCCTTTGACACGTTCTGTCACTCACAAGTGCTGTATCAGGTGCTGTAGTGACATGCCACAAAACAAATCTTTACAGCATCTGTGTTTGCACCAATATTTGAGTCAACAGGCTCTCACATACAAAGGCCATAATATTTACAAATATAGTGTGGATTACGACATGATGGCTGCAAACATGAACTCCTTAGCTTAAACCAATGTACTCAATTAGGCATTTGTCATAAATTAGTGTACTTGAAAGATTTATGGATTATCTTGGAACAGGTTTATATGTAAGCTGATCGCATGGAGTTAACAGGTCATCGCTCATTACCGTAATCCCTGATCATTTGTTTGAGTCAGACAGAAACAAACAGGTTCAACCAATCCAAACACTGAATTACAAACTAAATATAGGTCATAGGTCATCAGCATCTAATTGGATCCACCACAGTGAACTACGGCAAACCAAAGGCCGCTATCCAGTAGGTAATATCTGGCCATTAAGCTAATTTATTTTCTCAAAAAAGTTTGAGCTAAGAGGACAAATCCTTTAACTACTGGGCATTTGCTTCTTTGAGATACCATGCCCACTTTAGCCCAGTCCGTTCATCCTGCACACCTCAGTCACGCAATTTCATTTGCCGTCTGGAAGGGATCCCAAGGGCGGTTCACACGTACAAATAGTTTTTCCACTTATAGGCATACATATCAGAGCGCCCGCCTCTCATTCCCGGCACTTTCAGATATCCAGCCGTAAATTGTTGTGATGTAATGATTTTCACATGTGAATTGTTTTCAATGTATACATGCCCTCGTGTGAATTACTGTTCCCATTTGAATTTGCAGATATTGATTGTTCCTCATCTGTGAACTTTAAGTGTGAACAGGGGATAGAGTGAGCTGTATCACATACTGTAAAGTATAGAAGAGAGGTCTAGAAATTTAGAAAGAAGTAGAATGCTTATAAATGTGATGGTTTGAATACTAATGCACTGTATTCATACTACTTTAAATCTATCATAATTACACATTTACAATGTCCAAAAGAGTCAAGATCAGGTGTCAAATCAAAGCATCCCGTTCTGAAATAAAGATTAGATACAAAAAAAATACATGAAATAAAAATAAAAATGCAAGATTAAGTACAGAGCGCCCCCTAGCAAACAGTGTGGCTGAACTGCTGAGGCTATCTATCTGCACGCACAACAGCTTTACATTATACCCCTCATAAGCAATTTTGTATAGGTGTATAACAAATTTGAGCTCTTTTTTACTCTATTTAAATATAAGTAAAAACAAAAAACAAAACTAAAAATCATCACAAAAAAATGTGAGCACTTTTACTCAATTTAAATATAATTGAATAAAGTAAAAAGTATAAATTAAAATGCTGGGGTTAAAATAAAAATAAAATCATTTTAATTATAATAAAAATAATAATATGATGTAAAGTATTTTAAAAAGTCTCTATGCAACACCTACAAGTTTCATTTTAAAAATATACACTCTTAGGCAAATAATAATAATAATAATAATAATAATAAATACAAAAAATAAAATAAAAAATGAGCCATGCCAAAAATGGTCTTTTAATGATCTTGACCTTTTTATTCACAAATCACTGGTCAGGAAATTAGCAAGAATTGTACAAAAGCTGTAGATAAGTAACTTGGCATGGAATAGCCTTCCCCAACTTCAGTCAGTGTCAGTGTTGTTTCACTCAATGTTAACGGCTTCAAACTGTTAATGAGTAGATGAAAAATGTCTCTCAGTTCGTCTGAGTTTAATATGAGACCAAATATTCACTACAGGGTTAAATCTGGACTCTGACAGCCAAAAACATGAGCCTGATGGACTTCTCAACTTCCCATATTCTGCAAAAAACAACTGCCAAAACCTGAGACAACAAAGGCTTTTTACATAGTGCATTTTCTTACATTTTGCTAATTTCCTAACCAACAATTTGTGGTTAAGACAATTAAAAGCTTAGTGTGTTTCCCAAGAGTGTATATATCATCATAAAATTTCACAAATATTAAAAGAGTCTAATCTGCACAATATAATAATAATTTATTAAATATTTTATTCAATGCCCTTTGAAATTTTGAGGCAGTATGAAGTGTTTCTATCTCAAGCTTTGCCTCATCTGGCCTGTAGATGGCAGTGCTCCATAAAGTTTCATGTTATAGCCTTTAATAAGAGCTCAGTCTTGACTTCAGTCTGTTTCTGCAGGAGAAACCTAATTATACACATTCCTTTTGAAACCACAGCTCTTGACACATTAATGTATCATCAAAATATTTTTCGCTCATTAATATGACTTGTTTGTGCTACTGCTTACTAATATCTTGTGTTGTTAACATGCCTATTAGAAAAGGCATTTGGATTAAATCTGATTTTACATAAGGCAAAACTCACTTGTCAATTAGGCTGTGACTGCATAGGTGTTTTTCGACAAATAAACAACTTAAACACACCGCTGTGGCAAGCGAGGCTGATTCAGAACAAACTTTGTCTAAGGGGGGGAATTTAGTGCGGCTCTCAAAGCAACTCAAGTAGGCCTAAAAACATCTTATTATCACCGCAATAGCAACCCAGTGGCTGGAGGGCAACGAATATCAAACGTGAAAAGATAAAACTCAAAAAAAGAAAAAGAAATTTGAAAGAGCGGAGTGTGAGAACGGCGGGAACTGTGAGGGAGAAAGACGGGAATTTAAGCTTGTTCGGGATGGGAAAAGGTTTGTGAACGTGCTGTTAAATGTATAAAATATAGTCGTGACTTTTGCCTTTCAGATATATTTTAAACATGTACGATTCGTACTCCGGTTATTTTAAGGATGAAAAGGACATTAGTTTTGACAATTATTTGATAGACCTAGCCTATTCATACAACCCTACCGCATGATAAGTTACCTGAAGCATCACACCTCTGTCCTCGGCTGTCAGGGTGTATGTTGTTGATTTACAGACATTTGTAGATGAGTAAAGTTCGTAAACAAACTTTGATGAAAATTTAAAAAGTATAGATGGATGGATGGATGGATAGAGAGAGAGAGAGAGAGAGAGAGAGAGAGAGAGAGAGAGAGAGAGAGAGAGAGAGCAACAAGCAGATGAGAGGCCTAGTGTGTCTGTTTAGATCTGATTCTTTGACAAGTCTGAATAGTCTTGGCTCATTTTAAAATTTAGTCAGTATAAGTCTAAGTCTAAGAGATTTTTTTGAGATTGAAAACCATAATAAATCCAATCAGTTAGTAAAGATATAGCCTAGCACAGAATAGTCTTAAGGTGTGACCCAAGTTGGTGTTTATAGTTTTAGTCTCAGAAATTATATATATATATATATATATATATATATATGTATATATATATATATATATATATATATATGTATATATATATATATGAAGACTTCAGATGCAAAAGCCTCTAAGTGCCATCTGAAGTTTTCTTCTAAAATGAGCATTTTTATCAAGCTTGTATACTGTAGCCTATTACTGAACCTAAACGTTCAGTAATTTAATTTTAATGGCAATTAATAGGTCATTTTCATTGCCATTAAAGTGAAATAACCAAACATAAACATACAAACTTGATAAAAATGCTCATTTTAGAAGAAATTTTCAGACAGCATTTGCTTTTGCATCTGAACTCTTCATATATATATATATATATATATATATATATATATATATATATATATATAATGTGTGAATATCCTATATTGTGTGTGTGTGTGTGTGTGTGTGTGTGTGTGTATAATAATACTCTTCTCAAGCCAACATAATTATGTTATAGATAAGCTAAAGCTATAGACCTCTCAGGGAATGTCAAAGGAACAATCACCATAGCAACATCATAAAACATCCTCAACTGCAAGGTAACAGCTGCGAAGATGATAGCACACACATATACACCATGCATACGGTTGGCCTCTGTCGAGATGTGTTGTTTGGCAGTGGCACATTTTTACCGCATTGGTTGTCTCACTTGTTGTCTTCATCACGTTCACAAGCGCTGCATGCGTGTGTGCGCGCGCACGTATTTGCGGATTTTAAACTGTTGTCTGAACGCTCCGAAACAAAGTGTGATTTGATGGACACTTGTTTGTCCACATTAGAAAACAACACTGCTTGTTTTCCATGATCTCCCACATCATTTTTTTGAACGTCTGCCTGCGTGTAGTTATTATAAGATTAAGATTTTACTTCAGGTAATGTTAAAGATGCTTTAACTGCACTTTTTGAGAAGGCAGAAATTCACAAAAAAAATTTGATGCGAAGCACAGCGTATTTACAGGAGCATTTTAGTGCGTATGATTGTGTGTCTGCGCGCATGTGCTGTGCTGGAACAGAAATCCCACTGTGCTAAATGACCTGTGACTGAAGTCTTCCATGTCAACCCTATGATTCACACCGAGCCCCCACGTCACCGTGCACACACATGCTCAAATGAAGTCGGCTTCCTACTGACGCCATACCCGGGCCTATGAAAGCGCGTGCACACACACCTACGCGCGAGCGCAGGCTGAGGAAATATTGTGATTCGATTATGTAGCGCGCAGGCATTTCCCTCAATGCATATACAATTCAGTTTCCGCCCTAGACGTTCAAGGAAGAAGTCCTGCGACGTGTTGACCGAAATGATTACTATTTTGTTTTTCACCTCCGGTGTTTTGTTTTATTGGTACAGAAAGTGAAGGCGGACTCCAAACAAACAAACAGCGAAAGTGGGGAGGAAAACCTCAGCGCGTCAACAAACCTCCGAGTGAGAAACCAGACATGTGACTGGTTAATTCTCACTGACACGATAAACCTGGATAAATACACAACATAAAAAAAAAAAACCTCTTTGTCCTCTCATTCACATCAATCCGAATAGTGTTGCCAAATTGTGCTTTTTTAAGCTTTGCTCCAGTACTACATTAAATAGCAACATGTTTTTTTTCACTCAGTACCCTTTTTTCCTCTCTCACCATCTGTTAAATCATGGGGGAAAGAGGGAAAAGTTGGGAATTAACAAGTTTCCACATGTTGCAGGTGAAAGTGGCACAATTTTTAATTATACCTGGACTCCACTAATTCCAAATACTTAATATAACAAATGGCAAATCAGCTCCTGGCTGCTCCCTGGATAATTGGGACTCGCTGTACTCAGAGTTTCTTTAGCGTCTGCTACATTAATTAACGCTGCAATGAACCCAGCCACAATATGTTCTGTATTTGTTCAAATTGATTCCCCTGGTAGCGTCTGTGAAAGGTGGGAAAGCACAGGACGATGAGGCTCCAACCTGAGCTTCATTAGTTCAGCTCACAACCCACTCGGCCTGCCACGGCTCTCGTTGAGCTCTGTAGCTTACATATATGTTTGAGCTGAATAGTATAGAGCAACAGGATTAAGTGGCAGAGCTAATGTCCTGGTAAAAGAGATCCAAAGTGATTTGGATTAGGGGCCATTGCTTTTGCTTTCCAGGACAAAGATATACACACAAAGTGTAACCTAAGAGGTTTACGTTAGTGAAATAACGTGTCTTTTCAATATGTGTCCATCCAGTGAGATTCTATAATGAATTTCATGCGGAGCGGCGTATTAAACCAGGCCTTATGGAAAATTCCATTTTGTCCTTTGCAGTAAAAGCCAAAATGCATGCTAATCTTAATATACAAATATAATGTGCTCCCTTTGGAGATTGCTGTCAGCAGGTGGGCAAAAATATTATCGGATTTATTCCTGGAGTATCAAATGTAAAGATTATAGATGAAGATGAACAAAGAAAGTGATGAATTTGTCCTTTTGTTTTTATAGGAAGTCAAGCATCTGACCACATCTGCAAAAATCTTTTACTGTTCGATTTTCAAGGGAGGAAAATGAAACAGTTAGTTGAATATTTACCCATCCCCCCTTTTTTCCCTCTATTTTTCTCATTCTCTTTCTTAATCAAGCAATTTCACCATCCCTCCTCCACTCCCTCTCTCTTTCTCTCTCTCTCTCACCACACACGCACACCTAGAATAATTATCCCGATATGTGGTAGAGAGTGTCCTTCTGTCTACAAGCAATGTCTGCATTAATGTCCTCTCTTTCCTTCCGCTGGAGTCTCTACCTTTTTTGGATTAATTTCACCTCACCATTCTTTCTCGTTTTCTCTAAGAGGATTGCGCATAGTAGCATGTTGTACGCCCACATATAATATCTCCTGTCTCCGCCCTTATGTGTTACAATGAGAGATAATGGTTAAGAGACAGGATTTCGAAAATGAAAGGCTTTACATGCCATAAACACATTAAAATGAGTTCTCTTTATGTGTATGTGCGAGTCTGTATGGGGAAATGTGACGAAAAGGGTATGTGAAACAGAAAATAGAGAGGGTAAGAGGGAGGGAAAGAGAGAAGAAATACTTTGTGTCTGAGTGTATTATTAAGCTTTGTGTTTTCAAAAGCAAAACTCAGACATTTCCAACATTTTGCCAATGTTATTTTTCTCAGCCCAAAGTATAACAAAATGTAACTGACAGGCTTTCATCCTTATACATTCATCCTAATTTCCATCACATCTTCCTCTATTTATTTTTATTTATAGAGTCAAAATTAAATTTAAATTTTTTATTTCATGACATGGAGAAATAAAACTGTTGCTTCTGATCATTATCATTATTATGTCAAGAAATATAAGGTAGTCATTCTGCAATTTCATTTAAATATAATTTCAGCATTTTCAGTAATTCTACAAAGATTTGAAATATAACTGTTAAATTACTCACAATTAATTTGTTGATTTTTCAAACATTATTGCATCATCTATAGCTTAAAACAACAAGAGAATAATGGGCTAAACTCTAGGACCCAGTAAGTTAATGTAATATTATTACATGCTAATAAGATAATTGAGTGTGACGGCCATAATGAGTCAGTTCCCACTAATAGGTTTTGCTTTAATTTGCCCACATCAAACCTTAGAAACTTTTTAGTAATGGAGCTAATGTCCAGATGGAGAACGGCTGTTGAATGTTTCTGAATACAATCAAATTCTAGAAGTGCAGATGGAGGCAATGCAGTTACTTGCATCTAAGAAAATATTTGTATTTGAATTTGCTTACCTATAGTTATTCACAACTTACAAATCCATTCACATAATGGATAATATGCAGGGTTCCTACGCAGTTTAGAAAAGTAAGTGTGAAATTTGAAAAAGTATGGAAAAAAGAAATCACAGTATGGAAAAATATTTGTGTTTCCAGACTATTGGCTTTATTCAGTTTTATAATTTATCATACCTGCAAACTAGTCACATTTTTGTGAAATTAGCCGACGGTTTGAATCAAAATACGTCATTTATGTGAATCGTTTAGATCCAAAGAGTTTTATTTTTCGGTGTCACAAGATTCGAAAATGGGCTACTTTCCCATAGACTGGAGTGAGTCGCGATCTTTCTTGGTGCTCTGTGGCGTGATAGATCGCTGTAGCGCTCGTGACCATCTCTTCCGCTTTACTAGTTACAACACAAAATAAACATGATTGAACATCCAAAGGTATGTTGAAAGATACAGTACAACTTACCGAAATCTGTATCATGTCGCATGCAATCGATCAATCAGTGTTTCCTACTTTTTTTTTTTTTACAAGTCTTTGTCAGTCGCATATCAGAGATTCGAAATAATATACAGAAGTGTACATATGTGCCTTTGACTGTACCAGAAGCCACTGCCATGCTATCTGAATTTGAGCCTATCTCCATGTCCACTTTAAAAGATATTGTTTCTAAGTTGAAGCCTACGTTTGCTCCTCAAGACATTATTCTGACATCTCTGTTAAGGCAAATCATTGAAACGGTTGGTCCATAATAGTTTCTATAATAAATAAAAGTCTTATTTCAGGGATTGTCCCCGATTACTGTAAATACGCTGTAGTTCAGCCCTTACTGAAAAAAGAAAATCTGGATAAGAGCGTTCTCTGCAATTATAGACCAATTTCTAAACTTCCATTTCTGGCCAAGATTTTAGAGAAAAGTGTTCTTATTCAATTGGAGTCTTTCCTTGATGAAAATGAAATTTGTGAAGTATTTCAGTGAGGTTTTAAGAAACATCATAGCAGCATTATTAAAGGTTTTTAATGATATTTTTTGGCAACCGATCAAGGGAATATGACTGCACTTTTGCTTTTAGATCTCACAGCAGCATTTGACACAATTGACCATCATATTCTCATCTCACGACTTGAAACGTGCTGGCATCTCTGGGAATGCCTTAAAGTGGTTTAAATCCTATTTGTTAAATAGAAGTTTCTCTGTTGGTATGGGTGAGTGTACATCAGCCTCATCACCTTTATTGTGTGGTATTCCTCAAGGGTCTGTGTTAGCACTAGAGCTGCACGATTAATCATATCGCAATCGCAATCGCGATGTCAAGCTTGTGCGATTATATGACGCAAAATGCTGCGATTTTATGAAATAAAATAATAATAAGTTAATAAATAAATAAAAAAAGAAAAAAAAATACATGTGTGGACACAACAACCCATTATCTGAGAGCTGTTTGTCCATTTTATACACCACTAATAAAAAGAAGACCAGTCAGTTTCAGTTTAGGCAGTGGCATGTGTGGCGCGCATGGTCATGACTTTTCCGGTGTGCAGCGCAGAGAACGGGTAAAGATGGATGCGGAGCAAACGGTCACTGAACTGGTGGCAAGAAAAAACGCTACCTCTGTTATATGGCGATATTTTGGCTATAAGATTATAAACCCAGATTAGTAGTGGTTGAAGAGGAAAGAGGATTTAATTCGGTATCGCACGCAGCGCTGTTATCGGTGCGCACATGACGCACATACAAGGCTCGCGCGCACAGAGAGAGAGAGAGGCGCGTTATAGCTCGCGAACTCCAAATTGATTTCTCTTTCGCGTCCTCAGTGCACTTGGATGGTCACATACACGCATTATGTCAGTCAAAATACCCCTCTCAGCAAGTATTCATGTGAACACATTCAGTTATGTCTTAATTGAACGAGGTGAGAATTCGGATGTATATCTGTCCGATGTGTGCGTGCATGTCTTACTCTTAAAGTGACAGCAACCTATAAATACCTGCTGTTGTCTGTCATGTAAATCAAACAACAAAACACAGCTTTAACAAAGATTAATCTATATTAAATTTATACAATGAACAGTGTCATTTTACATTTAATTATTACATTTCTGTGCATGAAAATTAATACTACAGTTAGACCTTATACTTTATTTGTAACTTTATGTAGTATTTATCTATGCTTGTTGTAATTGGTGTACAGTATTTGTTCTTTTTACAGTCTGTTCACTTGCCTTTAATAATGTATTATTTAGGCTAGCAGTTATGCTATGGTATCAGAATAGTTTAAGTGGGCTAAGTAATAAATGCAAAGTTAAGTTACCCCCATCCAATTTTTTTTTTTTTGTGCTGATCCGAAAAATGATCCGATCTGTGACGTCATAACCGTGATGTGATCCGAACTTTGAGTTTTGTGATCCGTTGAACCACTACAGATTAGTAAAGAAACAAATATCTTAAATGGGATTATAACAAGTTTGCAGTAATGCAAAGATGTTATTTAATTTCATAAAAATATTTTAATTTGAAAACGCTGTGCATTTGTTTGCTGTTGTTGCTAGTTTGAGTTGAGAAATACACATTTCAGCATTATCAGTAATCTGTGTGTGTATTTTCATTGAGAACCAAGCAAGATGACTCATGATACTATTTGTTTATTATATCGCTATCGCAAATCGCAATCGCAATATTGACCTCAATAATCGCAATATGACATTTTCCCCAAATCGTGCAGCCCTAGTTAGCACCACTTCTCTTTTCTCTTTATATGCTCCCATTAGGTTCAATTCTGCACAAATACAGTGTGTCCTTTCACTGCTACGCAGATGATACACAATTGTATGTACCATTCAGGTCAAATGATTCCACTGTCATGGAAAGACTGTTGGCTTGTCTGAATGATGTGAAGGCATGGATGTCTATAAATCTTTTGAGCCTAAATGAATCGAAAACAGAATTGATTATCTTCGGTCCTTCTGAACTTGATAACGCAGTTCAAATTAAGCTGGGTCCCCTGAGCCCCTGTAGGAAATACCATGTAAAAAATTTGGGGATGATTTGCGATAGCGCACTAAAATTTGACAATTAGATAAATGAAATTGTCAGAACGAGTTTTTCCAAACTGAGGATGATCTCTAAGATTAAGCCTTTTTTATCCCAGAAAGAATTTGGAAAAAGTTATTCATGCATTTATCGTCTCAAGATTAGATTACTGCAATTCGCTATATTACTGCAAATGGTCCAAAATGCGGCTGCAAGAATGCTCACAGGCACTGGTAAATTAGATCATATTACCCCGGTATTAAAATCATTGCACTGGCTACCTATTTCTTTTAGGATTCATTTTAAAATTGTATTATTTGTATTTAAATCTCTGCATGGCAAACATATACGATAGCGTTCGATCATTGAAGTTGGGGAGGTTGCGAGGTTGCTAGTATCATGCCTCTTCTGATCCTAGTTTAAAGCAGAACTAAGTAACTTTTTTTACCTTCATAAATAGTTTTTTAAGTCCTTACGATGGTTAATTGACTTGTAGTGGTGTGTTTGAGGCGTGCACTAACACCCTCTGTCACGCCTACACCAAAAAACAGCACTTGCAAGTTGAGCTGCGCCGACCCGACACAATCTCGCCTCATGTTCACGTTCACGCGAGAGTGACAAAATGCTTTACGGTAATTCAAAAACAATGTATATATTATAACTAGGGTTGTAACGGTATGAGATTTCCACGGTATGATAACCGTCTGAGTAAATATCACGGTTTCACAGTATCACAGTATACGGTATTAAACAATCAATTATTATTTATATCATCAATTAAAATGACCAATAAATTCATTAAAATGTTTGTTTTCTCTATTCAGATTTCAATAATCAAAAATAATCAAACACATTTAATAAATGATTATGGATTAGAAGATGAACAACTTTTATTAATAATTAAAATTCAGAAATTCTGCCTTGACTAATTCTTCTGGCTTTTATTTTTTAATACAAATATTATCAAAACGATGAAAATGAAATTAACTTTTTTATTATTATTTTGAGAAGTACATTCTATTTAACAATCATAATAAATTTCAGTCAAATTCTTCGAGTTAAAAACTGGTCTTTTATTTTGACGGGATGTAGTGAAGAGCTCTGAGTTTCAGTGTATTTGACAATGGTTTTTCTCAAATAAAATGATAAAATGCTCATTAAGCGCTATCTCAGAGCAACCTTGGATATGTTTGTGTTCATGTCCTCTGATAACGAGACAGCAAACACTGAAAAAACAATAAGAGCGTCGCACATACTTGAGTATGTAGTGCAGGAAACGGCGCAGCTCATTCACACAGACTGACACGCAAAACAAACAGATATATTTATACAGCCGTCTTTTTGCGCTTTAATATTCACAGACCCCGCCTAGACCATGTCACGATTTTATTTATTGTACAGCTCTGCTTTCGTTTTATTCATCAGTCCAAAAAATCGCGCGTTCATGACTGGATTCCCTTTCCATCACGCACATCATACGACCTAAGTTATAAACGGAACATACCTGCATCTACACGGATGGTGTTCTCGAATATAGGTCAACATGTTCGATGTGTTTCCTCCTTTTGCAGGTAGGCCTACTTTGCGCCCGCATTGTTTTTGGATATCTACACTCGAGGACAGCCCCGCGTTTGTTTTTCTATAGGCTATCCAAAGTATTCCCATAATGCAAATTGTAACTTATTTTTCAACGGGGCATAGAGATTAGAAATAGCAACTTCTGTCTCTGACATTGTCTGCTGTATGTGTGGAGCAAGTTTAGAGTGTAGTGAAGTAGAAAGTTGTTGTCTATGCGCAAGTGAAATTCTGCGTCTTATTTATTTATTTTTTTACAATACCGTAAATAAGCAAATGTACACGATATGATAATCGTACGTGTTCATACCGGTATATCGTTACAACCCTAATTATGACTTTAAGACAATTTCGAAACTTACCCACCTCCTTCGAGATTTCTTGTACTGTATTTGCAAAACTACTGTGCTGGTGAGCGTTGTAGTCGTTGCAGTCCAGAGCTGCGCTTGGAGTATTTGCGACAATGTGATTCACTGAAGGAACCTGTAGGGGGAGCTTCGCAAATCTTACTGAGTTCCGCTTTAAGATGTACTTTTGATTGTCTTAAGGTTTATATTTTACTTAGGCTGTATGGATGTGACCCTTTTTTAAAAGTTGTCTTCTTATTGTGTTATTATTTGTACAGCACGATGGTCAACGTTGCTGTTGTTTTATTCAGTGCTTTATAAATAAATTTGAATTTGAATTTTACTTCAGAAAAGCTGTTCAATGTCCAAAAACTCATTATTCAGCTACAAAAATGAACTTCGAGAGGAGCATTTTGCTAAATATATGCACTATAGGCTATTGCATATTCATTGTATTTGTACTTAACATGTGCTTCGATATTGAAGTATAAATCTGTTTTATGACAGCCACCATTTAAATGTTTAGGCCTACATAAAAAAAAGAGTAGAAAAATAATTGTCATTAAAAAATTATTATAATATTGTTATAAAAACTTAATATTATAATGATGTACCAGCTGTGATTCCCTGTATAGTTTACAGCATTAGTTGAGAGAGATTTTTTTTCTTTGAGGAAATTTGCCATGTACTGTACCTGATAGGCCCCAAATGAATCAATACTGAATCAAAGGTAATCAAATCAAAATCAAATCGCAAGCTTCTGAATCAAAATCACATTCAATTGTGAAATTTGTCAATGCTCAGCCCTAGTGCCAATTATTATTATTATTATTATTATTATTTATTTATTTATTTATTTATTTATTTATTTTACTTGAAGCAAATGTTGTTTTTCCATTTATGTTCTTGTCAGAGTGCACCAGAATGCTTTGTTTACATGTTAAAATCACAAAAATCTTCTCCTGGGGGAGGATGCCCCCAGACCCCCCTAGAACTAGGGTGAATTCAGGTTGATTGGGACACTTCTCAATGGCAAAAAGTGTCTCAATCACCCTGAATTCACCCTATTTAGTTCCTACACCTCACCTTTTTCACCTCTCTTCATTTTGCAGATATATTTATACAGTTATGAATTTCTAAATTATTAGGGAAACTGTCATACTGTGCTTGTGTAGGCTACTCGTACTCGTAGGCTACTCTATAGAAATGCTTTGATACCAACAACCAATACCGACAACAGAGCAAACACTGACCAGAATGGATAAATCACAGAAGGATGTCTATAAAGTAAATGTTTTGAATTATTAGACAAATTAAATATTTATGCTTATGTAGCGAGTGGTATGGTCATAAAGGGAACAAACTAAGTTACTATGCCACCCTGTTAAACAGGGAATATAATAGTACTTGTAGATTAATCCCCAACAAAAGTCACACATGTGCGTGGTTTTAAGAAGAGAAGGGCCTAGACGTGAATACTAAATACAAAACTTTATTTCAACAATCAAACACTAATTTAAAAATAACTAAAATACTATAGGACCCGGACTTTCAAACATGAAGCAGAGAAAACATAAAAAAGGAGACCGAGGCTTACCAATGGCAGAAATCGTTTGGAAGGAGGTCTGGAAATTTGAGTATGGAAAAGTATGGAATTTTGAAATGGAAAATGTGTAGGAACCCTGAATATGTCATGATGTGGGAAAAATAAAGCAATAGAACAGAAAGAGTAATTTCACATAATGTTACGAACATCACTTCTGACACTACTCCCTCTCTCCAGCAGACATAATGACATACAATGCACCATAAATTTTCTTCTGAAATTTGTATATCATCATAATAACTGATAAATGACAATATTAGAGAATGATTTTTACTACAGATTCATTCAGAGAAGAACAAATATCTTCTGATTTCACACGTTTTTCACCAGAATTTCTTTCGTTGGCTCTGCTTTTCTTTAAGTTGGAGGCAGTATTGTTAGACTATATAAATGCATTGTTTAATTGATATTCTGCTAAAACTCCATCAAAAATATCCTATTAAATGTACAATAAAAACTGGCAGCTGTATTTTACAGTAAAAAATAATGTGAAAATGTTTCTGGTAGTACAGGATGGCATATTGGTGCCTATATACTTAACTTATAATCGTGTTTCATTAAAGACCCCCTGTGGTGAAAATCAAGTTTTTAATGTTGTTTATATATGTCTTTGTGGTGTTTTTAATATGCTTTCAGACAAACCATGTGCAAATTCATAAGCCAACACCATTGCTGAGTATTTACCTTAAAAGTCCAGTGAAGCAAAGACAGTCTCAAAAACGCGGTTTGAAATCACTGGTGTTTCTGACATCACAAACTACCTTGTAACCAATCACATCAAAGTGCGGGCGGGCTTTAGCATATTATTATTCCTATGCTGTGAAGCAGGGGAGTCTCAAGAGAAGCCATAACAGTATATTTTTTTGTTGATATGAAAAATCGTGTACATTTAGCAATATAGATGTATACTATGATGTTATGGTGAACTATATGCCTTTCTCCACTGACGTTCTATGATGTTCAGAGCATTTCTAAGGATGCTGATTTTCAGAAGGCAGACTGAGATGGTGAACAGGAACATGGTTTGTGTAACATTAGCAACACATTATTAGCTGTTATTATTAGTCAAGCAAAATGCTAATCATATTAATTACTGTTATGTGTCCAACGTTGTAAAGAGCGATACCTTTGTGCAGTGGTTACCACAGTAACTTGAGTAAAAGTTGACCAGGTGGGTCTCTGAGCTGGTGTGAGTGAGTGGAGGCGGGGCTAATTTGAATATTCATTGATCCACATATACTAAATGACGCAAGGGTGAGGAGTTATATTTAAGCTATATAAAAGCATGACAATTTTTTTTCACAGGAAAAAACATTTAAATATGTAATTTTAGTGATCAAAGATGAGTTTTAAGAGATAAAATTATTGACTACAGGGGGACTTTAAGTGATATAAAACTTCATTAACTACCAAAATCTTTCAGGCTTTCTATTGTATCCACCATACTAATACAAGTGGTAAAAAAAGAAAGTCACTAGATCAATCAGCGTAAGTGGTTTGTCCATAAAACATGGCCAGTACTGTGGACAGGGTCATACACGAAAACACACCACCGTCAGGGAAACACACATCACACTAAAATAATGCTATAAGAATTAAATAACAAAAAATTTAACAAAAAAATATATTTTTTTAATATAAATGGTATTTATATGGCAAATTTGCATTTCTTGCAATATATATGGGAGTGCCCCAATAATGAACACTCATAATGGCCACCATGACAGCAAGACTCCTCCCTGACAGAGCACCTGTACATTTGTATACATGAATTTATGTAAAGGCATCTGGAGGAGCTGAGAATATATGCATGAATATAAGTGTCTGTGAGAACACAAGGGCAGGCAGGCAGGCAGTATGACTGAAAAACATTCCCTCTCTATAGCCCTCTCGATCCATCACACACATGCGCAAACACTGTCTCACTCAGTTGTAAGGCTGCTTTCTGGTGACATACAGTATGTGTGAGGCATATGTTACACAAACATTGTCAGCGTACCACCATTTTATTGGTAAACAACAAAACTCAGTTTGGTCAATAAATGATCCGTGGGCGTGCCACCGAACTCAGGGAAGCCTTCAGCGAGTCCCTCAGGAGCGCCCTGCTGCTTTTGCGTCTTTTGTTAAAAAATTCTTCAATAAATAACTACTCTTTAATGAGCCTCTTTTTTGGCGGCGACGCATTTTCAGACATTTGCAGCCAAATGTCTTTTGTTATTTACAGCAGCTATTTTCATGCACGCCTGGCGTCGTCGATGTAAAATAACAGTAATTGCTGGATCGTTTGCAGGTTGTTTAGCTTGTGTACCGAGCCAGATGAGAACAGTTAATGAGCACAGCTTCCAGCGGCAATTAGTGAAGCAGTCGTGTACATCACAGATGATTTGCAATTAGCTAGCTACATATTATATACACTATGCCAGGAGTGCGCTAGGCGCTTCGGTGTGTGTTTGTTGGAAGGGGGGGTCGATTGGCAGGGGAGAAAGCTGTATGCAGGGATGAAGGGGGCATGGGATGAGATGCTAGCGAATATTCACACCTATTCCTCATGGGAGACCTGTGCTTCAAGTGATTAGGCCCCTCCTCCTTTATTCTGCTTTACATTATGTTAATTGGCTTAATGCTCTGTTTCAGAGACAAAAATTATTTGTAGTTGCACTGCAATGTGAGGCCTACGAAGCGAGGGAAGATATAATAGTGCATATATGCTGGAAATGTGGTATCAGATGCTAATAGTGCTGTTCTTATAGTTTGGCTATTATAATAGCAATCATTTGGAAAGAAGAAAATGCCTTCAAAAGGCACAAAATATTATCTGTATCCATAGCCTGTGTATTTGTACGGTGATAAAACATGGAGATAGGATATTCAGTCTATAAGATATTCAGTCGCCTATAGAAGGAGCTTGTATGTCAAAAGAGCCAGTGTGTTCGCAGTTTATAATAGTGCCATGCATTGGAGGGGGCGGGAAATCACTTTGGAGGCTGTTTCTTGCTTGACATCATACAGCACCCTCTGTGATATCTGGTAAGACTGTCAGGTCCTCTGACAGACACGCCAGATGGCTGTGTGAGTGTGTGTGTGTGGATTATTTCATTGTTGTTACACTCCAGGATAGCAGCAATGTTGACACCTTTTAGCTGCTAAAGTTCAAACCTTAAAACATGAATGTAATAGGAAAAATACAGCAACAAAAAATCATTTGCATTTATCTATACCAGAAGACTTTATCGGGAGCCGGATCGGTCATCCGGATGGGAATTGCTACAAGTGTGTAACATACATTTTCAGTGCCGCTAGCTATCATTGAGGCACAGAGTGAATTGTCATTGCCATGTTTATACCACGTTCTGCTGTGATCTGACCTCATGAAGTTTCATTATTTATAAGTTTGAATGTAGTCTGTTCTGAAGACTGTGTATTTCTTTTTTGACTTACTTCATGGTGTCTTATATCTCACAAACTGAGACAGTGAGAAGAATCTAATATTACACTCTAAAAAATGTTGGGTTAAAAATGGACAAACCAAGTGATTGGGTTGTTTTGGCCCAGCGGTTGGGTCAATGTTTGACCTTTTGCTTAAAAATCTCTATATTACTTGCTTTAAATTAACCCAAAATAGGTTGGAAATGAACAGTTATTAAAATGTTTAATAAATGAACATTTATTAATAAGTTTAATAAATAATCATTAAATAAACATTTATTAAATTGCTTATTAATAAATGTTTTGATTATTACTGTTGTCTCTAGTAATTATGTGTCTGATTTTCAATTTCCAACCTTGGGTTCATTTTAAGCCAGCCATATAGTAATTTTTAAACAATAGATGAGTTAAATAAAACTGCCCAGGAGATTGGTCAAACATTTAACCCAATCGCTGGGTTTGTCCATATTTAACCCAACTTGGGTTGTTTTTAACCCAGCATTTTTTTAGAGTGTAAGGTAAAAAATCTATTTTCTTCACAAACCTATTTATTAAGTTCAAAATATGTTTGTTTTGTACCGTGTCTCTCTCAAGGCTAAGCGTCAGGCTTTATTCTGGTTTCTGACAGAAAACATGTATCTGTTTATTTGCCTACTCTAAAAAATGCTGGGTTTAAAATAACCCAAATTGGGTTGAAAATGGACAAACCCAGCGATTGGGTTGTTTTAACCCAGCGGTTGGTTTAAATGTTTGCCCAACCTGCTGGGCAGTTTTATTTAACTCAACCATTGTTTAAAAATTACTATATACTATTGGCTTGCTTAAAATGTCAATGTAGGCAGATCAAAGCACTGTTGAATATCAAATGTCAAGTCAAATGTCAAGTGTCCCCAACTAAGCAAGCCAAAGGCGAAAGGTGAACATTTATTAATAAGCAATTAATTAATAAAGGTTCATTCTGTAAACATATTGATAAATGTTAATTTCCAACATATTTTGAGTTCATTTTAAGCAAGCAATACATTAATTTTTAAACAATAGTTGAGTTAAATAAAACTACCCAGCAGGTTGGGCAAACATTTAACCCAAGCGCTGGGTTAAAACAACCCAATCGCTGAGTTTGTCCATTTTCAACCCAACTTGGGTTGTTTTTAACCTAGCATTTTTTAGAGTGTACTGGGGCAGAGGGGAGCAGAAACTGAAATTCATGGATTATGATACAGCTTCGTATCTCCCTAACAGGACCTGTCAAAATGGCTACCGGATGACAGACTCTTTGGCAAATTTCTCCTTTGTGGAGATTAATTAGACCACCAAATATGACACTGAAAGATGTGCAGAGCCATGATGGAGAGCCAAATAAATATTTCAAAATGGGATTTCATAAAGCCATAATGTAGAGGAGACTGGGACTAGTCACGCTCTTTCTTTTATTTTCTTAATAGTATAACTGCATCATTTGAACCAGAGAGACACTAAATTGAAGCTAAATTGTACCCAAAATATATTTTTCACAGAAGGCCCAGTGAGGCCTGCAATCATTTAAAAAATGAAATGTTCAGTAGCAAAGAATGGAGCACAGCAGTGCAGTATACTACAAATGCATGTTGTTGACCTAGTTATGTTGTAAGAAGAGTGTGGTAAAATGAGACCAAGATCTTGTAGCCACAACACCATCAATACCTTCAAAAGAACCTATCTAAAAGCTGACATTTGGGAGAAAAGCTTCAGAATGATGCCACAAACCTGAGCCAAATTAACATCAAATGGACCAAGAGCGAAATGGTGAATGCCCATTTGTGGTCAATCAATGTCCAGATTTGAATATGTGGCAAATCTCTCTTTAAGTATGGGCCAAAATACAAAAAATAAATGAATAGAAATAACAGTGTTTGAAGCTGGTACATATTCCGAAAAGACTTGACAGGAAAATTGTTTCACAAAAAGTCCTATAGCTTATTTCCATTTTTGTCAAGAATGTTCTCTGATGCCAATGTCGCATTAAAATAATTGATTTCTTTAATAATGCTTTTTGAAGGAAAAATGTCAGGGGTCAGAAAATTCAGTCTAGGATTTGAATTGTGTAAAACGAGAGAATTGTACTTAGCACACTTTTGTGGCCTATAGACATTCCTTGACATAATATTGTGACGGAAAGTCCTCTGGAGAGCAGGTACAAATGAAACACATTTAATATATGCTTTAATTAATATTCATGCATTTTTATGAGGGGCACCTGCAAGTTATTGGGTAGAGGACTGAATACGTTTGCAAACCACTGAAGAATTATAAAATTTGCAGCCTAAACATCAGTCAGCGGAGTTGTTGTGTGACGCCAGCTGAAAGAATAACCAACTTGTGTCCAAAACAAATAACTCCATACATTTGAACTAAAGAGCACAATTTGTTAGGGGGCGGCGAGAGAAAGGCCAGACCGCGGGTGTTCAATTTACAGGTTTGAAACTGTAGATTAATGTAGTCTCCCGGGAATCTATTATCAAGTGTACTCATACATGCAACAGTGACCACCATCCGCCCTAAATCCAGCCACACCCAGTACCCAATTAGGCCTGTCCCTGGCGACTGGGCAAGGGGAGGGCCTGCCGAGGTCTGCCCCGTGCTAACGAGATGGGTGACAAGCGAGTCATTAGCGGCCTGTGACTGTAGAACTAGTGATGTGAGCCATTAGGGGACAGTATCCGTCCTCATCAAGTCCCAACTGAACGCAGGCTATGCTTCCACAGTCCCTGCCTGCCTCCACAAGCCAATTAAAGTTGTTATTGGGAGACACAAAATAATTAAAGGTGCACTTTGTTGTTTTTTATTTGGGGTGCTGAGGGACCGCCCCTGGCAGTGTTGCAATATGTTTTCTGATGTTTGCTTTTCAATTTCCCAGTTAAGTATCAAAAATAAGCCCCGGCCAGCATAACGAAGAAGCAATTTCTCATGCGAGGGTGTTGTAATCATGTCAACTATTTACATACTGCCATGATTATGTTTCGTCATGATGTTATAAAAAAATAAACATGCCACTTGTTGATAAATATCTATGCAAAGATGAGGTGTAGCAATGCTTTGTCTAAAGCTCTTTTTCTGTAAACACATATGTGCAGATTAATCCATGGAGAGGAAAAATAGCTTTAATAGTTATATTTCACACCATGTATAAATATATATTATACATAAATTGTGTGTCTGCTTATTGTACACATATATATATATATATATATGTACACATATATATATGTACACACATATATATGTACACACATATATATATATATATATATATATATATATATATATACACACACACATATATATATATATATATATATACACACACACACGCACACACAAACTTTTTTTGTCTATTTTTCATAAGTAAAGAGAAGGGAAATAGAAAGGCAATACAATGTTGTTCTATTGTTTTGCAAATATTGTTCGAAGGAACAGACTTTACCTTCTATTTCAAATGCAAGTTCTCAGCACTCCACTTGGGTTCCATCATGCATAAATTATAATTCGTATAGATTTATAAATGCTCTGCAGAGGGCTCTGTGACTCTACATCTGTTTTGTGAGCACATTGTCACTAGAGGATTCCCAAGGCCTCAAATTAAATGTCCCGTAGGTTCCAGAAGTAGACAAGAGACAAAGCATAGAGAAGATACACAATATGCACACACCTGCAAACAAACATACATAAATCACAAACAACTTGCCACATCATTTCATCAAACAGCCTAAAACGAATATGATACAATCAAGAATCAGCCATATATCTAATTGAAGTTATGCATCTGTCACCAGTCCACAAGCACCTTTACAATGCCTTAAAGGGGTAGAGTATTCTGTCATCATTTACTCACCCTCATGCCATTCTAAACCTGATATGCATTTCTATCTTCTGTGTGAGAAAGGGGTCTGCATTTTTTTTGCCCATAAAGGAAAGTCAATAAGATCCAAAGTTGTTTTGGACCCCATTGACTTTCATTGTATGGACACAAACAGTCAAAATATTTTTCAAAATAGAAAGCCATACAGGCTTGGAATGACCTTGGTGGACTAATACTTTAACAGTTATTTAACTAAATAAGGTGTAAGTGCCTTTTACTAATGCATTTTGGTTGATCAAACAGAAAATAACAGCATTTAAGGCCCTAAATTTTCGTTCACCCTCAATATCCTTTCCACCAATCAATATGATGCAGTTAAATGCTGCACAAACACAATAGATGTGCAGGCCCAACCCAAAACACTTTACTTCACACTTCTATCAGGGTATTGGCATTTACATACCCTGTTATATATGCTTCCTATTGTTATTTGAATTTCACCCAGCAAAACTACAACATTATAAACAGGACCTTTTTGCAGAGTCCTCAGAAGTGTCATTACAGAAAAGGCGTCTTCGCTGTGGGGATTTAAATCGCTGCCAAAGTCACAATCACAATGAATATAAAACAAACAGAATTAGCCAATAAAATGAAGACTTTTTCTCTCCAGATATTTAATATGCATCCCTGCTGACCACATACTAAATAAACAAGCCCTGTGCAAGAAAGTTTGTTCTGAAAAGATGAGCTGTCAGAGCCCAAATAAATAAATAAATACAAAATTCTTATTAGTATATCATATGAATAAACCTTTTGCATTACTCACTACATCATGAACCTGAGCATTAGCAAATAGTGCACAGTTTCATGGGAAAGCAGGCGCCCAATTGAAAATCATTTGAATTGTAAGTTTTGTTAGCTTTGAAGATATCTGCAGAAAAGATAATGAATGATAAAAAAAGGTCAGTGAATGAAGGACTGAATGAGATTGAGCATGCAGAGAGGGTGCAGTGGCTGAAGAGGCTCACAAAAGATTGATGAGTGGCTCTTACCAAACAATGGTTTCACATCAGACATGCGTATTTTCCTTTGATGCATCCACTTTAACCCTTTGATTGCCATAACGAGTTTATTTCAGTTCTGTGTGCACCCATTTGATGACTGGTGATTTTACATTGTATGTTATGGAGATAAATATTTGATTCTGAGATTTGATAGAGAATTTAAAAAACTGTTTTAAATCGAATTACCTGAATATTTCTATATTAATATACGCATATATCCAGATGATAATATTAGCGACATTATATAACAATATAAAGCGATGATAATATAGCGATATAAAAGGTGTTACATATTGTAAGTAAAAATGATTATTATTAATATTCGTGATTCTTTAGTTGTTCTGTGGATACGGTTTAGTGTATAATTATTCAAAATATATTAGGATCTTTTTCTCACTTCTTTCATGAACTTTGGTGTGCCATTCAGTTATATGCTTGGCTCAATCTTAGTTTGATTTTGGTTGCATATAAGTGATTAAGTGTGTTAATGTACATTAAAGGGTTAGTTCACCCAAAAATGAAAATTCTGTCTTTAATTACTTACCCTCATGTCGTTCCACACCTGTAAGACCTTCATTCATCTTCGGAACAGGAACAATATCTAGTAACAATATCTAGTGATGGGCGATTTCAAAACATCGTTTCATGAAGCTTTGAAGCTTTACGAATCTTTTGTTTTAAATCAGTGGTTCGGAGCGTGTTTAAAACTGCCAAAGTCACATGATTTCAGTAAACGAGGCTTCATTGTGTCATAAGTGTTTCGAAATTTCAATGGTTCACGTGAACTTCTAATTCGAAACAAGATTTTTAAAGCTTTGAAGCTTCATGAAGCAGTGTTTTGCCCTTCACTAGATATTGTTTAATAAAGTCGTTATTTTGTTTTTTTTGGTGTACAAAAAGTGTTCTCGTCGCTTCATAACATTAAAGTTTAACCACTGAGTCACGTGAACTATTTTAAATACGTTTTTAGTACCTTTCTGGGTGTTTGAAAGACTAAATTAAATTGCTCTCAATGCAGGCCTGACTGATCCGTCGGATTTTATCAAAAATATCTTAATTTGTGTCTTACGGGTGTGTACTGTACTGTACAAAAGTCTTAGGCCACCAGCAGCTTTGTTGTTTTAGCAATGTTTTAATGACCATCCATATTTATTTTTCAGTCACTTTATTACAATACAAACAGAAAATACAGGAAATATGTAGACAAAATTAAAAAAATCTTTAAGTAAAAATCGGTATTTAGTGTGACCTCCTAGACTTCATACATTTTCTCAAAAAATGAAACTGAGAAACTTCTCATCAGATTTTGAAAGTTTTCTGTTTTCCATTTAGGTTTAAGAGAGTAAGGTTCCTGCTATTGCTCAAGTGTAAGGGGAGGTCATTAAATACTTGCCACTTTAGCCAATAAAAGCTGTTTTTTTCTGATTTGTTTTCTGTTTTTTAATACTGCATACAAATTTCCTGTATTTTCTGGTTATATTCTAATAAAGAGACTGAGAAATAATTTTATATGTTCATTATATCATTGCTAAAACAACATTTAATGGTGGCCTAAGACTTTTGCACAGTACTGTATATATATTTTTTATTTAATCTTTAGTTAACAATAATATCCCTGTATATCACATTCACACAAACTGCTGTAAATAGTGGTAAATTTCCTTTTCTCCAATATTCATGTAAAATAACTACAAATATCGATATCAAAATTTTGATTTTCTCTATGCCACTAATTGACCATATGTTTCTTTCCTACTATAAGGAAAATATATTCGCTTTTTTATAGTTGTGAGAAATGCATCTTTAACCAAACCAAAGCACAACCTCCACTGCCCCGATATGCCACACCTGACACCAACCATATCAGTCAAAACCTTCATGTCACAAAAAGGCTTGATGGAGCAGTCACTCCACTCTCCATAATTATAAATATAGACATTTTCCCTGTCAGTCAGATCAGCACTGAGGATGTAATGGGCGTTGAGTTAATTGCTGAGTGAGCCACAGCTAGAGAAGAGAGAGAGAGCGAGAGAGAGAGTGAGAGTGGGGTACTAAACTGAAAACTGTCATTTCTGCCAAGCCCCTAATCATTTATTCTCCATTTTCGACCATGTTACTAAATCTCTTTCCCACTTATTACATAAATTGCAATTAGAAGTCATCATGACATGCTGCTGGGGGTCCTGACCTGTAATGGCTCCTAACACAGAGAAACCTTATTATCTGTCAAGAGGTGCTTTGGCATATGCCAGCGTTTTCTCGCTCTTTCTGTGTGACATGCTCCAATAATCTTTTGACTTCCTGTCTTCTGTAATTTAGACTTATTTAAGGAAGATTATTTTACAGGCTTATGAGTGGAATAATTTTAGTTCCTTTTGTCAAATGAGAAATTCGGTGTCACGAAGAGTTTACGAAGTCAAACAAGAATTGATGCACATGGAAAGGTTAGCCACCTGGAATAGAAGCAGCATGCAAGATGTTTGCGTCACCTTAACAAAACGCTCGATCCTCATGTTTGTATTTTACAGAACAACCACAAATTCACCAAGAAACATGCACCGTGAAAGAAAAACATGAGGTAATGAAGAACAATGACTTTGTTTACACTAAAAATAAAAATTCTGCCATCATTTACTCAACCTCATGTCATTCCAAACCTGTATTAAAACCTTTCGTTCTTCTGTGGAACACAAAAGGTGATAACTCGAAAAATGTCTGTGTGTGTGTGTTTGGTTACATTTTATTTTAACGTGTCAGTATTACAGTGTAATTATGCATGTAAGTACTGTGTTATAATAATTAACTACGTGTACTTACTATAGGGTTAGGAATAGGGATTGGTTTAGGGTTAGTTGCATGTAATTATGCATAATTTATAGTTACAATAACTACATGCAACGTGTAACAAAGACACTTAAATAAAGTGTTACCTTGTTTTTTTTTTCTTTTCTCTCTTTTTTTTTTTCCATACAATGAATGTTATTGGGGTTCAGTGTTGTTTTGGACCTGACTGACTTCAATTTTTATGGACAAAACAGAGTCATACAGGTTTAGAAAGGCATGAGGGTGAGTTAATGATAACAGAATTTTCTATTTTGGTGTGAACTATCCATTTACATATAATAAAACTCTCAGAAAAAACATGGTACAAAAGCTATCACTAGGACAATACCCTTTAAAAAGGTTCTAATACCATTTAGGTACTAATATGCTTTAGGTACAAAGGTGTACCTTTTGAAAAGGTACTGCCCCAATGACAGCTTTTGTACCTTTTTTCTGAGAGTGTAGGGAAACGGGTTAGTGTTCAGACAGCTATAGTTATTTTAAAAAGGGAATGTATTTTTTTTATTGCAAAGTGATCATGATTAAGTGCATTAGCCATTCAAAACATTAATATCTTATGCAAATAATGCGCCTGACTCCACTGTAGTCATTCATTTTTTTTCTATTAAAAAACCAATATAGCTTTAAATCCCGCTTTCTGTTGTGAAAGAAGTTGACTGTAATGTTGCCACAATCAACACATCATTTGTTTGGGGAAATTTGTCTGCTCTTTGACAAAAGAGGTAGATCTGTGTGGGTCTAATCTGACCTAAAACAAACAGTCTTATTAGTGATCTCTCTAATTGAATCGAGTAATATTGGTGGCCTTCTGTATCGTAGTACAGCAGTGATGAACACACAGTTGCTCTATGCGTGGGAGGCGAGCATCAGCTGGCCTCTCTCCTAGCAACTACAAGTCCTTGAGCCCTTCTGTTTACAAAATGCCGGCACACATGGAGGTGCATGAACACAGTTGGCCCACTCAAGCCTGGTCAGAGTTATTTGCATCCTAATAAGTTTCACTCTAAATAAAAGACATTTAATAAGCCACTCAACTCTGTCTGGGAAAAAGCTACAATTGGTGTGCCCTCATTAATGTGAACACTGGGCCGCACTAGGGCAAACACTAACTCCTCTCTAATCAGTTTAGCAAAGATTACATGGTCTGCCTGCATTGTCACCTGAAGGCATTTACTCGCATGACGCATGGCAGATTTAAATTCAAATTTTTTATTGTATAATTTTTTTGTGAGTGGTGGCTTGAGAGTGGTATTATTTATTATAATATATATAATAATAATAATAATTCTAGATTATTCTAGATATATATTTTTTTCCATTCTTTTCTAGATTTGTGCATACATTTTCTTAAGAAATTGGAAGTGTAACTTCCACGATTTTCACCACGCTTTATCTTGTTGCAATGTTGGTAGTACTTGTAAATGAACTCGACAAGTCCCCCCAATAATTAGAAATGGCATTGTGCCCCCCAATATTTTATATTCTTGAAGCTCCTCTGCTGCACTCCATTATGCACCACCCTGTTTGTTGTTAGTATGACAAAAAGTGATAAAAGTTACATTTTTAGTCTGGTCTACCTCAGTAGTCTAACAGTCTAACTGTCAGAATGATTGGGATGGCCAATCAAATCAAAGAAGACGAGTGCGAATTCCAATGCAACACTTAAGTTTTAGCATTGAAAGAGTGTGTGGTGAGATGTAGGTAGCTAAACATTTAATATTTCACGACTGTTTACAATAGATACAGTACAGTCCAAAAGTTTGGAACCACTAAGATTTTTAATGTTTTTAAAAGAAGTTTCGTCTGCTCACCAAGGCTACATTTATTTAATTAAAAATACAGTAAAAAACTGTAATATTGTGAAATATTATTACAATTTAAAATAACTGTTTTCTATTTGAATATATTTCACAAAGTAATTTATTCCTGTGATGGCAAAGCTGAATTTTCAGCATCAATACTCCAGTCTTCAGTGTCACATGATCCTTCAGAAATCATTCTAATATGCTGATCTGCTGCTCAATAAACATTTAATGTGTACAATTGTACAAAATATTTGTGTACAATATTTTTTTTCAGGATTATTTGATGAATAGAAAGTTCAAAAGAACAGTGTTTATCTGAAATCTAATCTTTTGTAACATTATAAATGTCTTTACTGCCACTTTTGATTGATTTAATGCATCCTTGCTGAATAAAAGTATTCATTTCTTTAATTTCTTTTCAAAAAAATAAAAATAAAAATTCTTACTGACCCCAAACTTTTGAACGGTAGTGTATAATGCTACAGAAGCTTTGTATTTCAGATAAATGCTGTTCTTTTGAACTTTCTATTCATTAAGGAATCCTGAAAAAAAAAGTACACAACTGTTTTCAACATTGAAAATAATCATAAATGTTTCTTGAGCAGCAGATCAGCATATTAGAATGATTTCTGAAGGATCATGTGACACTGAAGACTGGAGTAACGATGCTGAAAATTCAGCTTTGCATCAGGAATAAATTACTTTGTCAAATATATTTAAATAGTACACAGTTATTTTAAATTGTAATAATATTTCACAATATTACTGTTTTTTACTGTATTTTTAATTAAATAAATGTAGCCTTGGTGAGCAGACGAAACTTCTTTTAAAAACATAAAAAATCTTAGTGGTTCCAAACTTTTGGACTGTACTGTATGTTCAGCGACCGACAGTAATGAGATGCAAACTACTCATTTTTTTTTATGAAATTTCACTGTTTTATGCTATTATTTACATGATAATGTTATTCATAACTGAATATGACGAGACAAGAACATTTTGCGTTTTTGATATTTAAAGCCCGGAAGCCGACGCCAACGAATTAGTGGTGCCGGAAGCAGACTGCGGGGTTGGCTCACATCGATGAACAAAAAATGCCCGACTGCCGACCGTCAGCTTGGTGTGTTCTGGGCTTTAGAAATAATAATGAGAGTCAATGTATGCATATATATATATATATATATATATATATATATATATATATATATATATATATATATATATATATATATATATATACACATATGACCTGCACTTTTACCATTCTTATTTTTCTTTATTCCCTGTTAACCTTAAATTCCTTTAAATAAAAAGACCAATAACAAGTCGACACCATTATGACAAAATTTTGCTAAGAAGTATTTCCTACTAAAGCTGGTATTTGACTCTGGTAAGCGTATCCATAGCAGACTGGTGGGAGTGCCATTTGATGGCAACATACTCAGTCTATTATGGGTGCTGAAGTTTTCCTACCTATTTGGCAAAAGGAAAGACAACAGCCTTTTTCTCTGTTTTCTCTAGACAGAACCAATTTCAAACATGATTTTGCCTCTCTACTGTATAGTCAGCCAAGTTTTTCTGAAAGCCCATTTTGCCAGCAGTGAAGTGCCCCTTTAAGTAGTCTCAGCCTAAGATGCCATGCCCACGGACGGTTGGCTTAACGTCTGATGCATATGGCACACAAAATTGGGAACACTTCATGAGTTTCGAAGTCATCACCTGATGGGTTGCATTCTACAGGATGTCCAGGAGACGTGTGTCACGATCTTTAACGGTCCCCCTTCAAACTAAAATGCTGTGGTGCGAACCTCCTCACGAAAGTGACAATAATAAGTGATTATCAGGATCAACTAAATGCTGGATTTGTGAAGTATAAAAAGTTTGCGGCATAGACTCTTTAAAATGCATCCAATAGTTTTATACACCAGTCTGTTATTGTAGGGACATCGACGTTACATTTTCACACCCCTAAACATGATGCGGAACAAAACGAACTGTGATTGGATGCTTTACATGTCAGCCACACAGCCTCTGGGCGGTCCTTGGCCGAAGAAAGCTGCTATGCAATCCAGACCTTCTGGCGTCAATTTGAACCTTTGTGTGTACTAGGGTTAGTTCCAGTGTTAATTTTCACAGCAAATTTTGATTTTGTTTTAGTCATATAGTCTTTTGACTAAAATTCCATTTAGTTTTAGTCATATTTTAGTCATCGGAAATTGTTTTAGTCTAGTTTTAGTCGACAAAATATCATAAGATTTTAGTTGACTAAATCTACAGTAGATTTAATCAACTAAAATCTAATTTAGTTAAATTGTAATGCATTAAGTAATCATTTCTCTAACAATACACAGATCCAATACACTGTTATACATCTGATATTCTCCAAACTGTTTATGTTCACTAAAGACAACCAACTGTACTTTACTCACCAAAGCAGACGGGTTTTGGCCATTCAAGTGCAAAAATACGAAAGAGACCTCAAGTCAGTACTTGTCAGGGATTGACACACTTATCATTGAGGTACTATTATAGTTTTTGTTTAAAATTTTTATTATATTTTTTTAGTTTTTCTGCTTTCATTGTAATTTTAGTTAAGTTTTAGTAATTTTTTGTTTATGTCTTTTAGTTTTTGCTTTTAAATGTCTATAAAGTTTTTTTTAATTCTTTTTTAGTTTCTTATTTTTATCTCAGTTTTTTGTTTCTTATTTTAGTACATCAGGTTAAGCTAAAGCTTAGAAACTAGATGAAATAAAATAAGTTTACATTATTTTTTTTATTTTTTTATTTCAATTAACGTTTATTTCAAGTAATGGTTTTAGGTTTAGGTAATTATATAACCCTTATACTTGTAAAATATATTGAAAAATGTGTCAAATAATGTTCTTAGTCTTTCCTACCTGTGATTCGGGCTCAATTTGATACAGCAATATAATCAAATTGAGCATACAATATAACCGAAGCGCACGTAACCGGTAACAACTAAAATGGTAAGGGGCGTGGCATTTCCGGATGCTTTAGCGAATCATGATGGCTCTGGATACACTGGGCCAGCTAACCAATCTGAGCACATTGCGTAGAATAATGGTAAAATATATGAAAAATACAGCGTTTTCAAAAAAACAAAGCATTAAGACATATTAAACTGTGCCCCAAAAACACAATCAAGCATAGAAAAAAACATTGAACCACCCCTTTAAAGGAATAATGGAATATAATTACAGTAATTTTTTTTTTGTGTGTGTAAGCTATAGCATTTGTGCATTTATACTAAATGTATTTTGGCTAAAGTTTTTCAAACAAATACCATAGAAACCTTATATTTACATTTGACCATGTTAATGTGTGGTTTTAACTGTGGTTATCATGATCTAAATGTATGCTGCTATGGATGAAGATTAACCAATAATTTTAATAAAACTCAATCAGTCAGATTATTTAAATTTTACTATATAAAAATAAGATTGTTATCATTTTTATGATTATGGGACATTACAGTACTATTGCCTCTCGCTGGCCCTGCACAGCCCCCCTCTCCCACCACCTCTCCAGAAAAAGATTACAAATGCTTTATTTTTTTTTTGGTTTCTGTGTTGGTCTTCAGTCTCTTCTCTAGTCCTCAGCCATCCGTGCCATCCTGTCTCTCATCAGTCCCTTGATTCCAGCTCTTCCTCCTCTCAGTAGTGTGGAACAGCCTCAGACCTGTCAGGAGCCATCTACTCCTGAGCATGAGGAGCTCGAGGTTGTGCTACGATCTGCTTCGACCCGTCACCCTGGCTCCTGTGCCTGCGCTCCTTCTGCCCTCGACCCTTAGCGTGGACCATCGGCCTTTCGGACTCGCTGGACTCCCTCAGCATGTCGGCTCCACCTGGGTCAAACATTGCTTCGCCCTCACTGCAGAGTTGCGGACCGTCCGCTGTTCTCTGGTCCTCCACCCCATTGGCTGCAGCTTGCTCCACTCCACCTCAGGCTCCACCTCCACCCTCGGTCTCTCCAGCTCACCTTCAATCCTCCGGATCCCCACCTCAATCTTGGGAGGTTGTCGCCGTCTCTCCACCACCTCGGCTCTTTGGATGCGTGGTGGGCTCCATCCATGCCGTCCTTGTCTCCTGTCATCCCCATGGCGGCCACTGTGGAGCACCCCCTGCTCAAGGTCATCCCTTCGCTCTCTCCACCTTCATCGCCACCCTAGACTTTGTTGTTCGTCCTCCTTCCGGTCGTCCGTCCACCTCCAGAACCTCCTCCTGCCTGTCTGTGCTATCCCTTTGACAGATTTTGTTCATCAGAAATTGATTGGATGGTTGAGTTTTGCTATTGCTGTGACCTCATGTGAGTGACAGGTCATCCCGCCCTCATGCCAGTAATCACATCATCATAGAACAGAAGAGATGTCGCTGCAAGAGGGAGGGGAAGTTATTTTGATTAAAGATAAAAAAAAATAATAATAATGATGTGCAAGAATAAATAATTTCAAGAATTGGCCATTTTTATTTCATGGTGACTTTAAATTCAGACCAAAAGACAGATTAATTATTTCTGAATCTTTTTTTTTAGTAATTTGTTGTTCGATCATTTTTGAGTGGTGACTTTTAGAGGGGTATTATTTTAGACATTATTTTATTCTATTCTAGATATCTAGTTTTCTACATAATGTTGTTCTCTTTAAGTGTCAAACGGAGTTTTGGGGGTGGTTTGTGGTTACAATGGCGTTGCTAAGGTGTTCTGAGCAGTTAAGCACGTTGCTAAGTGGTTGCTGATGTGTTTTGGGTGGTTGCTAGGGTGTTCTGCACAATGAAAAAAAAAATCCCAACCTCTAAGTGCTTAAGATTCCCTGCTCCATATGGCTTATTGAGAAGATGCTGAAACAAAACCTCCCATAAACTTACACTGACACTGAGTTGAACCTGGGCCAGTAATAAACTAAACTAGCAACCAAATAGCAACACACAGGCACACATAAAATAATCTACATAGCAACCAAATAGCAACATACACGCAAAACAATCAGAAAACTTTGGCAACCACATAACAAGAGTTTTTCTTTAGAAAATGTATCAAGTTGTTTAAATTACAACTCGCAACGTGGCATAAGCAAACGACATATTCCTCTTACACTGTTGGATATTCCCCATATGGTTTTGCGGAAGTATTTTGACGGAAACTATGGTTACCATGGCAATTATTTTTTTTTTTTGTCAGGGTACCGACTCTATTCCATATGACCTGTAAACGAAAATAATTTTATCTATGTTTCAGAGCGAAAAGATTCAATCCATAGCACGTAAACTTTGACATTCACATCCCCGTTCGCCATTGCAGCATCATCTGAGCCTCCGTGATGAAGGAACCAGCCAGGAGGCGGTGTCTGATCAGAGCCCAACATTAAACATATCTGACGTCTATATCTCCATCATCATCATCCTCGCCTCTCAATGTCCAAATAACTCTTTGCATTTCCGTGCTATAGGTTTCCTTCAAAATCGCGTTTTTCGTCTGTTTACCCTCTGAACGTCTTTGGGGATCTGAAGTTTGCCTCAGTTTGCGCAACCGGTGTGTGAACTCGATCAAACAGCCCGATCTGATCGCTGTCCAGGCGTGCTTGTGGTGACACCAGGGGATTCATATGAGCGTGCCTCCGGTGATCCGACCGCCGAGCCCCCTCCCGGGGTCGCAAGGCATTTCCTTCCAAATCCAGATCGGATTGAGCCGGGAACCCGTCCTGCTGGACTCCGGCGAGTTCAGCCTGGCGCAGGTCCGAGAGATGGCATGCTCCATCGTAGACCAGAAGGTAACACTTTCCATTTTCCTCATGTCTCATTCAGTGCCGTTCCCGCAAAAATACCATAAATGTCATCCTAAACTCTATTTGAAGAAATGAAGGTCCAGAGTTTGGAAATAACTTTTACTTGCTACTTGCACGTTTGTTGGAAGTGGGGGTTTGGCGCTTATTTTCTTTCCAAACTCACACAATTTTAAGTTACGACGAACTTGAAAGCTTTATTTAAATATTGGCTTTTGTGTTAATATTAAAATGATCTGTCTTTTGGATTTTGCCTTTCTGATAGGCAGAACATACAAGCTTACAAAATACAAAATTCCAACTTTCAAAATAGGCAATGAGGGGAAAATGATAGAAAACAGCAGTAAAAGGAATTTTTGTCAGAATATGAGTTTTCTTCATAACCTGAAGCAGCAGAATCACACTGCTTGTGTTGCTTCATTTAGTGGTTCTGCATTGTATTTTCCATTGACAGTGATGACGACATGGTGACGTTGGGTACTTATTGAACCAGTGAAGGGTTTGTACTAGCACACAGCAGCTGAGTACTGCAGGCCTGTCTCTCCTACTGAAATACATTCTTCCAAAACTATTCAGTGGATTGTGTCCAGGAACTTCCTTTGTTTGTTGATATTTGGGATGTCCTGTCACAGTACAAATTTATGTTACACTGAGTGAACATAAGAGCAAGTATTTTTTTTTGGCTGACCTGATCAGGTTGTTGTATAAGGTGGCCTTGAACTTCATAATTAAACTGTATAAATAATCAGATTAAATGGATAGATATTACTAAGCAAATACACACTACCTGCATTGTTGCTATGGAGTTGTACCATGGTTTTCTGCCCTGAGATATACTGCTTTGACAAAATTACTCTATAAATTTATGAATATGAGTAGTGACTAGTGACAATGGCATTCAATTTAACAACAGATTAAAACATATTTTGGCAGAATGGTACAGCAGTTGTGATCTACTGAAGTAAACTTGAAATTGAGCTCTTATAGTAACAAGTGGAAATATCACTGTTTACCTACTTTTTTCTGGAACAGAAAAAAAGTTCTTTAGCAACACCCAAGTCCAAGTTGCTCTTTTCCATCCTATTCTTCTCCCAGTCAAATTTAATGCATTTTTGATACAGGAACTAAAGTGAAGTTTCATTCTTATATGGTGTCAAGTGCATTTTGCTTCTGGCGGCATGCAAAAAAGTATCAGGTATCAGGTTTTTGAACTATGGTTTCCAGTGAATGACGACTTATATTTCAGTTTTTCCTCACATAAAACTACTGTGTGGCTTTAAAAGACTTGGAATATAGTCATGTGGACTTTTGATTTGTTACCATCTACTCTTATATGGAAATGATCATTCTGATAAATACCTTTAATGTGTTTCATTTTGATAAATATGGTTTATGGTTATGGTTTTTTGTGTAACTTTAATGTGTTTGGAATGACATGAAGGTGAAACCACATCTAGCTACCTTTCTATATAGCACTAATGCAGTTCAAGAACATGTGAACTCACAAGTGCTTACAGTAGTAATAAAGTTCAAGTCTTCTGCGTAGATTCATATTCTCAGAAATCGCATAACACAGCAGTCAGATTGTCACCACCCCTTAAAATGCAGATAAGATGACATCTGCACAGTTATTAATATCTTCTGGCAAAAAGTGTTTTCTGTTTTAAGCACCTGTGCTGTGACACATCACCAGAATGATACTAGCTCCATAAATATTACACATTGTGTGCATCTTACAAAGTTTGTGACGGGACGTGAGGTGTTGACAACAACATAATTTCCCACCGTTATCAAACATTGTTTTCTTCCTAAATCTCTTTCTCTCCCTTGGGGCTTCCTAGTTTATTCTGTGACACAAAGTGAAAGGGTTGCAGTCTGTGTTTTTTAAGACATACAGGTGTTAAAATACAAAGCAGTATTTTGATAAGCATAACAACAACAAGCATCATGTGATGCTTAGCAAGAAACACCTTTTTTTTTTTTAGGCCTGACATTGTCAATATGAGTTTAGGAAAACAGAAGTACTTGTTTAAATATATTTAGTAGAAAAAAATGCGAATGAGAACAACAGATCTGCAACCTGAGCTCCTTCAACGGCTTGTATACACGTTCTCTTGCTCTCTTGAGCATAAGCACTCAGAGCATTTAACACTTTAAATAGTTCGATGTGAGAAGTTGAATAAGTGTGTATGAGGTGAAGGTGACATTGTTGTGCAGACAGTCTCAAACAATGCTGTGCTTATATTGTTTGGCTGTATGTGTTGGCATGTGTTAGTGGGATGGAAGGAGTAAGTTTTGCTTCATTTTATCTACCTTCAGTACTGTGCTGTTGTACAGGTGTTCACATGTGAAAAAAACATGTAGCTCAGACTCGAACGTAACTCAGACAACCCAGAGCTGTCACTTTGAATCACACTTCACTTCTTTCTTTTCTCTTTTATTGTTACATAAAGAGCATATGATGTGTGACAACACACGTGTGACAACAGATAAATCTAATCCTATAACACTAGAACTGTTAAGTTTGTTCATATCATATATTCAATTCCCTGTCATATTATAGGCAGATTTTGTCTTTAAAGGAATAGTGACATTATCACCGTTTACTCATCCTAATGTTTTTCCAAACCTGCATGATTTTCTCTCCTCCGTGGAACACAAAAGGAGACGGTTTAATAATGTACTCAAATGTCTTTTCCATGTAATAAAAATTAATGGGGATTGAAGCTTTCAAGCTTCAAAAAAGATGCGAAAGCACCATAAAATGTCATAAAAATATTGTAAATGTAATCAATGCAACTTGTGTGTTATATTCCATTCAATAGCTTCAGATTACTGATTATTAATCATTGAGTCAATGAGAACTTGGTTTGTGAACTGGATCAAAAGAAAGATTCATTCATGAATCGGACATAATTGTTTCTCTCTTTACTGTTTTTTTTTTGGGCATCATTAGCCATTTTTCCATCATCGGGCCAAACCATTCTTGTTGCTGAACTGTTAAATTCTGTGCCAGTCTGGCCCAGCTGGTAAGGATATGGTTTCATTTTCCATTGTGGAGCTGATAACAGAACTCTTTAGAATGTAGGGCCTGAAACAAATGTGTCAGTCCTTACCTTGGTAACGCAAGAGTTTACAGACAGTATGTAAATAGCGACTGCGTTATGGAGAATGATCACATATTCATTTTAATTTTATTATTTATTAACTTGTGTTTCTTGTGTGGCCACAGAGAAGCTAGTAGCCAGGCAAAGTGACCAATCCTGAGTGACCAATCACTACACACATTCTACCAGCAAGGTTCTGCATGGTTAGTCAACTGTGCTAAGAATTCCGGGCCAAGAACAGTTCGTAAGCTTTAGTCTAGTGGAAATATAATGGGAACCGTTCCTTTCAGTCCTTAGAACCGTTTGGCCCAACGGTGGAAAAGTGGCTATTGGTTCCAAGAAGAACCTTTGACATTCCTGAAACCCTTCCATTGCACAAATTGTTCTTTATAGTGGAATAGGTTTTGTAGATTTTAGATAAAATGTAGATATGGAAAAAAATTGTTATGTGTGTTCCACAAAAAAAAAAAAAAAAAAAAACATCTTTGGAATGACATGAGGGAGAGTGAAAATAAAAGAAGTTGCATTTAGGTCAACTTTACCTTTAAGGTCAAGATGTTCCACACTTAAGCTGGCCTTGGAAATAAACTTCACTTCCTATTTCATTTGGCCTCTTTGCTCAGTTATTATCTGAGCCAGTGATTTAATACAGTCAAGGACAACAAATGTCTCTTGACCTGTAAGGATCAAGGTCCATCCTTATTCAGATCACAAGTCATGAAAGGTGGAGCAAGACTACTTGACCATGAACCAACTGAAAGATTTTGATACCTTTCTGTCATAATACACTGTTCAAACTATTCTAACAAGTTAATGTGGTGGTTATATGTTTGTCAGTGTTGAGATTTATATAACTATATACAGTTGAAGACATTATATATTAGGGGTGTGACGAGATCTCGTGGCACGAGATCTCGCGAGACTAATATGTGACGAGATTTCTCGTCGAGGCGAAAAGTAGTCTCGTGATGTTGCCATGACAGAGTGTTAGAGTGATTAGGAAAGAATATGCCACCGCTTCATTTACATTACGCCTCTACTGTCATTTTGCTTTGTATTTAAATAAAAAACATTTAATTAAGTTGGATAACGGTCGCCGCCGCTCAATATTTACAGAGTTACGCGCGATCGCTGAAAGTGAAAGTAAACGCGATCGCGCATTCAAACGCGATTTCAATACCCGCATTTTGAAAGCGGCTCCCTGATAAATGCACATATCTCTCAATATGAAAGCTATTTTAGGCTGGGCAGTGTAGTTGTAACCATCTCTTAGCTCTGTATCAGAGAAAAATTTGGTCTTATTTGAATATTGAGAGAGTGTGATTATGGTTGCACTTATTGTAAAGTGTTAGGCTACCATAAAAGATGAATAACAGTTTTCTCTTAAGAAGCACAAACAGTAAGGTTTCATTTGTTAACATTAGTTAATGCACTGTGAACTAAAATGAACTAACAATAAATGACTATTTTTATTAACTAACATAAACAAAGATTAATAAATACTATAGTACATATATTGCTCATTGTTAGTTGAAGTTGGTTAATACATTAATGTTAATAAATGAGACCTAATTGTATAGTGTTACCATTTTTACTTATACTGTTTTTATTTCTATGATCTGTTTGTGGAAAGGAGTTCAGTTAGGAGGTCAAAAGTTGTAGAAGCTCATAAATCATGTACAGTAAGGTCTGAAGAGACTGAAAGCATACAGAAGAGAAGTCAGTCAGTTGAGTTAGTGGCAAAACCTTTTACAGTGCTTGAGTATTGTTGTCTTTTACTGCATATGATAATTCATACTCAGAAAGTAGAACTGAAATGACATTCATTACAAGATGATTAGTTAAAACATTTCAAATACACGTGCAGAATATTTTTTCTAGTCATGTATTTCACCATCGAGGATTTCTTAAAAATAGTGTGTAAAAATCTTGTCTCGTCTCGTCTCGTGAACTCAATCTCGAGTCTCGTCTCGTCTCGTGAGATACCTGTCTCGTCACACCCCTATATATATATATATATATATATATATATATATATATATATATATATATATATATATATATATATTGTCATTTTATGAGCATCATCATGTTTTATTGTATCACTCAGTGATTCTCATAATACACTGTTCAAACTATTCTAACAAGTTAATGTGGTGGTTATATGTTTGTCAGTATTGAGATGTATATAACTATATACAGTTGAAGACATATATATATATATATATATATATATATATATATATATATATATATATATATATATATATATATATATATATATATATATATTATAATTATATTGTCATTTTATGAGGATCATCATGTTTTATTGTATCACTCAGTGATTCAGAATAACATTCCAGGAGATTTTCTTTGATTACTCATATTGTCACAACCACAATTGTCAAGGGATGATTGACAGTTAGTATACAGTTTGGTTTGGCTGTATGGTTCTGTTCTGGGTAAGAGCTCTCTGCCCATCCATGCCACCTAGCATGGATAAGAGCATGGAGAGCAGCGATAACCTCCCCCTCTTAAGGTAAACAGAACAGAACCAACATAAATGTACTGCAGATATCATTAATGTTCTTAATGACAGTGATTTAATGTAACAACATAATTAAAGAAGACTGAGTCTGATTCAAACAGGAATATCAGAAGGCCAAGTCCTAACTGGACTAGAGGAGGAGCTGGGGATGGAGGAGGGTAATTAGCTTCTGAGCAACACGATAAGCTGCTGATAATACTGATGACCTTATATATGGATGCTTTGATAGACGTCGTATTCCTGTGGGTAGACGTGGATCAGATGAGAATCAGCTGATGCGAGCTTAAAGGGTTAGTTCACCCAAAAATGAAAATGATGTCATTAATGACTCACCCCCATGTCGTTCCAAACCCGTAAGACCTCCGTTCATCTTCAGAACACAGTTTAAGATATTTTAGATTTAGTCCGAGAGCTTTCTGTCCCTCCATTGTAAATGTATGTATGGTAGACTGTCCATGTCCAGAAAGGTAATAAAAACATCATCAAAGTAGTCCATGTGACATCAGTGGATTAGTTAGAATTTTTTGAAGCATCGAAAATACATTTTGGTCCAAAAATAACAAAAACTACAACTTTATTCAGCATTGTCTTCTCTTCCGGGTCTGTTGTCAATCCGCTTTCACGACTCCGCAGTGACACTGCTTGTGACAGGGGTTGCTGCTGTGTAGGAGCTTCTTCCATTGCTCTTAGTTCTTCGTCCGTGTATTCGGGTTCAAATTAATATGGCTGAGCACAAAAATGCAATTCTTCCTCTTTGTCGAAATCCTTAGACATCCTTAGACATTGCGAAGGTTGTTTTGTTTACAGCGATAGGGCTGGGAATCGATTCCAAAATCCAGTCGTGACACAGAGTATGGTTTAGGGTAGGATGATTATTTCAGCATTGTGTAGGGAATCAGCACAATGACTGACCCAATGAAATCTTTAGAATCGGTTGCTGGGCGGGGTTTGATCTTACTCGTTGTAGTTTAGGACAAGAAGAATAAATCAATCGACAACAACAATCAATCACACTCACACGAAGAATATTTATATGTGTAAAGGCCCTAAAAAAGTTTATATGTGTAAAGTGTGCATGAGTCTGTTCCTGAACAAAATGCTTTTAGAATTTAACAGGAATTTTAGCTATAGTTTTATGATACTGGATGAAATATATGTACCACAAATAAATAAAAATCTATCTATCCACATACATAAGTGTATATATACGTGTGTGCAGGTAGGTATGTATGTAAATAGAATCTACCGCATATATGTATATGGTGAACATATTCCTAGTCTTTACACTGTGTCTACTGTCTACACCTGACGCAGGAAGCACGACGTGACAAATGCCCTAAGTAAATGCCTCGTTCTATGAACAAGCAGCACTTGTAATACATCTAATAGGAAGGACAAATGGATTTGCAGCGGTCGATTTGTCATGCCCGGTGTAGAGAGTTTCTCGCTGTGTGGCACGGTAAGACGCGACAATGTTAGACGATGTTGGTATTGAAAAAAAAAAGAATCGAAAATAACAGTGAGGAATCGATTCTTGGAATCGATTCTTTTCGATTTCAGAAACAGGAATCGGAATCGGAATCGATTCCAAACAGCCCTAGTAAACGAAGCTCGGGCGCACCAGATAACACGTCAGCAGTGTCTTACGTCAGCAGAGTCACTGCGGAGTCGTGAACGCGGATTGACAACAGACCCGGAAGAGAAGACAATGCTGAATAAAGTCGTAGTTTTTGTTATTTTTGGACCAAAATGTATTTTCAATGCTTCAACAAATTCTAACTAACCCACTGATGTCACATGGACTACTTTGATGATGTTTTTATTACCTTTCTGGACATGGACAGTATACCGTACATACATTTTCAATGGAGGGACAGAAAGCTCTCGGACTAAATCTAAAATATCTTAAACTGTGTTCCGAAGATGAACGGAGGTCTTACAGGTTTGGAACGACATGGGGGTGACTCATTAATGACATCATTTTCATTTTTGGGTGAACTAACCCTTTAACTGATGTGACCTGCCAGAACTAACGCTATGCCTGATTTGTCTTTGATGAAATGACAGTCATTCACACTTGGAATTGGAAAGACGAACACTTGATATTTCTATCTTGATAAGTGTTTTTTAAAATAAACTTTATTTGAAATGTTAGTATAAAACAATATTTCAACAAAATTAGTCCAACTAGCAACAAAGGGCAGCATTATGACCTGATCTTAGGCAGAAATGAAAAATCTCTTTACCATCTCCTCTTCTTTCTCACATTGACAAAAGTCCTTAGTGCTATCAAGGGGCTGCCTAATAGACTGTGAATCCATTAGTGCTCTGGATTATCAGGCTTAATTAAAGTGATAGCGCCTTTGTTTGAAGTTTGCACCTTTTTGCATTACCGCTCCTCAAAGTGTTCATATTAATCAGCGGGGCTGCCGCACTCTTCATGCTAAGCGCTAACCGATCCATTGCTCAGTCCATAGCATAGACGCGGCTGGCAGATGAGCACAGCTGATGACGGCTGTGTGGAACAGCTACTTGTGTTTGACGAGTGATTTCATGTCAGCCTAATGCATCCATCATGGGTCTAAAACAAGTTTAAAAAAAAAAAAAAAAAAGGATCCTTGTTGTCGTGGAGCTAAGTTTAATGGAGTCTTTCTGTAAACGGCCATAAAAGACCTGCGGTGTATTTTGCGCATTGTTACAATGAAATAGCCTTCAAAATGTAGATTTTAATGCAATTATACATTTACAGTACCTAAAACATTATATTTGAATTATCGATATTAGCTTATATGGTCATCTCACCAGCACTGGTCTTTCTATGTGAGTCTTTCTAGTTGCTTGGCAACTGATTATGATTGCCTGTGAAGTACTTATCTGAGTGCCATTATGATGACGAGAGCCATGTGTGGTGGGGTCACGCACTCACACACACACACACACACACACACACACACACACACACACACACACACACACACACACACACACACACACACACACACACACACACACACGCACACACACACTCCCACACTGGGGTAAAAGATGAGAGCTGCACATAGCCCATTGTTAGGCAGCTGTTCTGGAGAGTATTCAAAGAGCTTTCATTATCATGAGATACATGTGCATGTGTGTACGCCTGTTTTTGAGTATCGTGGCTTCATAGCATCTCATTCATCTAGTTTTTCTCAACAATATGTGGCAGTGCTGCAAAACACTCTTTGGTCTTTAAACCAGTCAGGTGGCTGAATGGATTCTTGCTGTCGTACATAATGCTGTGGCTCTGGCAAAATAGTCATGAAAGATTTCTTGAGTAAAGTGGACCGATGGAGCTTCACTTTTCCTTTTTCATTTAATAGCATTATTGAGATATGGATTCACATGCTGTCCAACAAGGAAATAAGAAGGAGAGTTAACAAAGAAAGTTGATAATTGCTTTCAGTAATGAAGTTAACACTGCATATTGCAGTAATTGAAATGCCTAAAAATATGTAGTGTTTGTCTCAGTGTCAATGCAGTTTACTGAGAAGTTACATCATTTTCATGGGTGTTCAAGCAGGATTGGAAAACACAATTATCTCTTCAAGATAACCAAGCACAAACATGGTCATGTAATGTTTTTTCTTTTTAGTCTGTACATCTAGTCACTGAAAAAGCCCCTTATAACAAGGTATACTTGAGTCACTCATATTGAGCCTTAAAACATCAGCATGTACTGTACTTTACAGACCAAATGTCTGATTTATTAAAGCATTTTGCACCTTTGACATTTTTGGATACATCAAGGTAAAATACTTTTTTTTTTTTTTTTTGTCAATAGTATACAAAAATGTAATTCATACAGTGCCTTGAATACACCTCTTCTATGATAAATATGTTTTTATATGGGGGGCATAAAGTAAAAATAATACAGCTGTCATTAGCATAATCTTTTATTTATTATTTCTTAAAATAATATGCAGAAACACACACATACATGTTGGGTTTCCATGTTTTATGGGGACTTTCCAGAGACATTTTTATACTGTACAAACTGTATATTTAGGAATGTACCTATTCCTAAACACAAACCTCACAGTAAAACTTTCTGCATTTTTACATTTTCAAAAAAAGGAATTTATAATTTATAAGCTCAAAAAATGTTAAAATAGGTTTTACCAGGACCACACACACACACACGTTGTGTTTCTGTGAATTGTGGGGACTTTCCATAGGCGTAATGCATTTTATACTGTACAAGCTGTATTTTCTATCCCCCTACACTACCCCTAACCCTAAACCTAACCATCACAGGAAACTGTGCACACTTTTATTTTCTCACAAAAACATCATTTATTATGTTTATAAATCCATTTACATTGTGGGGACTGCTGGTTGGACTCTGATACGGTACTATCAATCAGTAGCAGCAATGGAAACTTTGTGGGCTGCGAATCTTGCCATTTTTACACATGATTTGACAGTTTATTTTAATAAATATTAAACACATAAAAAATGTGCATCATAGCTGACATGTAGATTAACACTTTACAGTTGTTTTTTTGACTGTAAATTATTCCCTTTTAAATGTTATTGAGCTTCAAATTATGGCATATTTATGAATGAGCGTATATACAATAGTGAAAAATAGCCATTTTTACACATGATTTGACAGTTTATTTGAATAAATATTAAAAATATAAAAGGTGTGCATCGTAGCTGACACCTGGATGAACTTTACAGTTGGTTTTATGGCTGTTAATTATTCCCTTCAGATGTTATTGACGTTAGAATCGTGCATACCTAGTGTCCGATGTAACTTTAGAGACAGTACTTTTTTGCGAATATCAAATGTTTAACGTCAAACCAACCTTATGCCAGTGACCAGGATCCCTTCTGATATTTTTTATCCACTCTCGACGCAATCCCTTATCTTCTGGAAAAAGGTGAAAGGTTTGTCCTCTGTTGGATTTTTTCCTGTGTGACGAAGTGCACTGGGGAACACAGCAGTGCGACGCCATTGCCTCTAAGAGAAATCGCGACGCGAGAATTCCCGGAAGCTCCTTAGAACGTTCGAGGTGAATAAGGCGAATTCTACTGACTATGAGTAACTTTGCAGCTACATGTCAACTTATTCTACTAACCCTAACAGTCTACTAGCTGACGTGTTGGTGCAACGTTACTTCAAGTCAAAGTACGATTAAAGGGGACCATCCAAATAAAGTGTAACCTTTTAATTATTTTTCTTTTTTTTTAATGTATCTGTCCTTGGGTAATTTTATTTTAGATAGAAGTCCATTTTGCTGTAATTGTTACACTACCAACTACCAACCCCATCAAAATTAAAACTTTTATTCAGCAAGGATAAAAAAAAAATCTATTTCAAATAAATGCAGTTCTTTTAAACTTTCTATTCATCAATGAATCCTTGAAAAATATGTATCACAGTTTTGGCAAACAAATATTAAGCAGCACAACTGTTTTCAACATTGATAATAAGAAATGTTTCTTGAGCACCAAATCAGCATATCAGAATGATTTCTGAAGGATCATGTTGACAATTTCTGAAGGATAAAGGATGAAGGATAAAGATTTTTCCTTAAAACAATTATATGTAATACCCTTTTAATAAAACATGCTCAAGAGGCACATGCAACAATTAATAAATATAAACAGCTTTGATAATCTCCCTTAGGGGCCTCTACATGTTTAAACAAACTGAAATGAGTGCCAACTTCAGTAAAAATGTCACTCCTTAACTGCTTAAGACTTTAATTGTTCTTGCTTTTATAAAACAACTGGAAGCAGTACATTGTTTGCAGAAGCACACGAAAGCTCGGCTTACGTATTGTTTCGTGCTTGTTGCACCTCATGCTGAGTGAGATAGTCCAGTTCACCTTATCATAGGCAAAATATCGAAATTAAAAAGTCAATTTAGAGGTGTACCACCCGCTAAGCCTGTCATGCTATTTTAATGATCTGCTGTAGCACCTCAAAACCCAACAGAACTTGCGCTGTCTCCAGCCGAGTGCACTTTGCCAAGGGTTAGTTAGTGGGCATGTCGGCACTGAGGAAGAGAGCTGTAAAATACTGACTAATAAAGTGTGAACATACAGCTATTAAGGTGACAATGAGAATCTTAGCAGTCCTAAAAGAGAGCTGTAATTAGATACAGTGTGCAGTCTCATCTTATAGTGTCGCTCATCCTAATGATTCTCCACAGGATTAAGCACATGGAAATGTACAGTATGTGAGTGAGAATTGAGACCTAAACATCTTTTCTATTTCAATGATTAGGGCCTGATTTTTTTAATTGATACTCTACTCCTTTCTGGTCGATCTCATGCAAATTCTAGTAAATTTATCATTAGAATTTGTCAGTATAGATTTAATTAAAGAGAAAACGAACAGTATTTATATTATTTTTTACCTCTAATACACCACTATGTCCAACCGCATTCAGCACTTGGTCAGTGAGGTCTGATCGCGCTCTGACAATGTAAGTGATGTCTCGCACTCATTGAAGTATAAGCGCGAGACATCACTTCCATCATCAGAACGTGTTTTTTGACCTCAATAACTGAGTGCTGAACGCAGTTGGACATAGTGGTGTTTTAGAGGTAAAAAATTATATAAATACTCTTCGTTTTCTCACACAAACTGATCGTTTCGTGTCTTAGGATATCAATGTGTCGTCACGAGCCGCAGGGTTTAATTTGGATTTGTCTATGCAGGTTTTTTCGACTCTTATTGATAGTGTTTCCATTCACTAACGTTTGTGTTCTACTGAAGAAACAAAGTCACCTACATCTTGGATGCGCTCGGGGTAAGCAGATAAACATCAAATTTTCATTTTTGGGTGAACTATCCCTTTAATGTGATGTGATATAACGTGAACCTTGACTATAACATCTTGATATAGCAGCCATGTCTTTGGCAGAACATCTAGATGGTTTCCTTGTGTGTGTGTGTGTGTAGGGTATATAAATAGAGAAGCAGTACTTCAGTAGTATTGATCAGTGGTTGTTACAGCACAGCCAGCAGCTACTAACCTGCAGACTACACATGGCTCGGGCAGACCGATTGACTGATGGTGGTTATGGTTCATGCTGTCCAGGCTCTTTGACTGGCTCTCTCTGAAATCAAGTGTGTTTGGTGTTCTGGTAGATGTACAAACCCCTTTATTTTATTGATAAAAAAACAGTGACACATGATCCTTAAAGGGTTAGTTCACCCAAAAATGAAAATTATGTCATTAATAACTCACCCTCATGTCGTTCCAAACCCGTTCATCTTCGGAACACAGTTTAAGATATTTTAGATTTAGTCCGAGAGCTTTCTGTCCCTCCATTGAAAATGTATGTACGGTAGACTGTCCATGTCCAGAAAGGTAATAAAAACATCATCAAAGTAGTCCATGTGACATCAGTGGGTTAGTTAGAATTTTTTGGAGCATCGAAAATTCATTTTGGTCCAAAAATAACAAAAACTACGACTTTATCCTTTCCATTGAATTGATTCCATTAAATTAATTCCATTGAATCCTTTCATCTGTCAGCGTTGGTAATGCACTTTTACATCGTCGTGGTTGTTTTTGGCGATTAGGACATCCGCGACATGCACACTTATGCACCATTTTAAAAAATATAGCAATACCAAAATACAAACAATGTAGAATAGCTTGAATAGCTTGAATAGCTAGAATAGCAAATTTTAAGAAATTTGTTGATTTGGTGTTCAAGAAACTTTTCTTTTTATTATCAATATTGAAAACAGTTGTGCTGCTTAATATGATACTTTTTTTTTTTTTTTTTAGGATTTTTCAAAAGTTGTAACAATGTAGTAGTAGTCTTTACTGTCACTGTTGATCAATTGAATTTATTGTTGAATAAAAGTGTTAATTTCTTTAAAATAAAAAATCTCATTGACTCCAAACTTTTGAATGGTAGTGTATAGTTAGTATAGTGTATTTTTTTTTTTTTTTTTTTTTTTAATTCTGTCATTATTGGGCCTGTTTACACCTGGTCACTTCATGCGTTTTCTCTGCTCGGATAGCTATCAGATCATTTAAAGACCAGGTCTAAATGCCCTCCGAAATGCATTCGAGATGGATATAAATCCGATCACTCAAACCACTTCAGGAGGTAGTCTGGGAACAGGTCTAAATGCATCTGGTTGTTGAAACCACATATGTAAATTTACATCCTCCCAAAAATTCTAAAAAATAAATGTGTGAGAGGGTGTTATAGGCTATATGACATGTTATATACAGATATGACAGCGCTACTGCAACACGCATCGCCGCAGATGAGCAGCCGAGTATCTCTTCAGCAAGACAACGCGCAAACTGCCGCAAATCAAACTGAAAGTAAGTCGCAGGCGCTCAAAACACATCTTCTTTAAAAGTAATGAGACTAAATGATCTTCATCTTACCAGTGCTGTTGTGTTCTTTGATTTTGAAATTAGCTTACGATCAATAAAATACAGCTTATATTTGTTGCTTTCGGTGACGTGAACGCTATGAAATCTACACATTAAGCGGAAATTGAATCCCTTTTGCAGAGACACATTTATGTGGCCAAGTGTAAATAGAATCATTTTTATAAATCAGATAGCTATCCAATCAGAGAAAACGCACAAAGTGACCAGGTGTAAACAGGCCGATTTACTTACCTTCATATTGTTATGAAACTGATTGGCTTTCTTTTTTTCTGTGGAAAAAGGAAGATATTTTTAAAAATATAAAATATCTTCTTTTGTTTTCCGCAGAAGATAAAAAGTCATACGGGGGACTGACACAAGAGTGATTAAATGATGACAGAACTTTCATTTTTGGGTGAATTATCCCTCTAAGGTAGCATGCATGATGTATGGTGATGTGAGGAAGTATGACAGGAACTATAAGAGCTAACTGTGTCATAACAAAGCATTTATAGTTTTTTTTTTAAGAAAATACAACTATCCCCTAAACACAGATTTGTACTCAGTCATCTATTGGTTCCTCAGTTACAGCCTTCTTAAATATTAAAAACAAGTCTTCAGCCACATCTTTAAGACACGTTTTGGAAAGCATAATATTGCAAATGATATTTCTCAGTACAAAGCCTTCTCCCTTCTGGCACGTTCATACAGTTTCTCACAGCAAACTGCACTGCCAAAGTTACAACAGTGTTAAGTTCATTACACTTCACCCAACCACTCTGAATTTACTTATGGTGAAACTAATGAATAAAATCAAGATGAAACTCTGAGAACTCCTCTAGAACTGCCAGAAATTATTGTGACGAGTCAAATGGATGGAAATCATAATAATTTTTACAGTGTAAAAAAATGTAAATGTAGTATTTGCATAGTATTGCATCTACTTAACATTTATATATTTGTGCCAAATATGAGAGTATGTCAGCCAAAAGTAATGAATCCTTTTTCCTTGAGGTGCAACATTTGACTCATGATTTGAATGCACAAAATGGCTTGTAATATTACAAGGAAACAAACCACCCTGTTCTACTGACTTTGGCACAGTGTGAACAGTTATTTCTCCTCTGCTCATAGCCTCTTGCTTATTTATCATCCTGAAAACTGATTACACTGTGCGTCACGGGTGTCTGTTGTTCTACTGGCATGGATTTCATAGCCTAATATAGTTAGACATCACCGCATATGCACTGCTGCTGTTGTCGTTGTCATCTTTGTTGTTGATAACCCACATCTTTAGCTTGCAATCCTCACTGAAATTTGTGCTTGTTGTGTCACATAAACCACCCTGATTTTGCATCAGTTTGATATTTGTGTTTTCCTTTTACTTACGTCTGCCATGATGTGTGATGCATGGTTCTGATGTCACAGGGCCGCCCTCGTACATCCCAGTATTTGCTTTAGCTCCATATATACCCTGTGTCTGAATATGCCTACTTCCCTGCTATACACTTTATTTTTAATGTAAGAGCGGGTGCGTCCATTTGTAACTTGAATGGGCTTCCAGTTTTATCCACTTCAAGTTATTTTTAGCTATACAAAACAGCTTGTTATATTGCAAACTAGTATTTCTTAGGATAATATTTTAATGTATTGTTGTAATTATAAACACACTGGTTTTTAGTGCAAATGTTTTTACCGTTTAGTGCACTTCAGGGTTTTTCACACTGCGCTTAAGCACGGGTTATAGTAGTTGTAAACACCACTTTTAACCCCGGGTAAACTTGTAATTTAGAAGTGGGGTTTTGTGGTGTTAACCCTGCATCGTTGTGCCAAACTTGTACAGTATGAAATGATACTGTGTTATAATGTTACAGCTAGGCACTTAGCAACAGACAACCATTGGCGTACTCATATTTGCCTGCTTTGGACAGTCACAGAAACACTGTAACTTGTATATAAACAGTAAATTCAGCATTTGAGAGGAAAAATGTCAAATGCTGACAGAAAACGCGACAATTTAAGTGAAGAAGAGACCGTTTCATTCTTACTTTTATAGTCTGAAATGTCCATTCAGTATAAACTCGATAGTATAGTCAGCAATACAAGGATGCGCAATGTTATAGCTGAAACAGGTCGCGTACTGCGTTTATCCAATCAATGACACTGACACCGCAAATATGCAAATAAGAACATTAAACCAGGGTTTAGGAATGTACAGTGTGAAACATCAGCTTATGAATACCCAGGATTAATTGTTAACCCCTTGTAACTTATGAGCAGTGTGAAACGTGAAGCAAGATAACTCAGGATTCTGTTTACCCAGGGTTTAAAATGACCCAGGGTTAACTACTTCAAGTGTGAAAAGCCCTATTAGCCGCGTTTTCACCGCAGGAACTTTCCCCAGGAACTAGGGACTTTGGGGTGGTACTTGTGTGTTTCGACCGCTGGGACCAGGGTCTAAATGAAGTTTCGGGTAAAAATTCCCCCTTCAGAAAGTCCCTGATCGCCAGGTAGTTTTTTTAGAAAGATTATGAACTTTCAGGGGTGGGACTTGGGTGCTGAACAAACTGATTGGTTGAGTTCACGCAGCAGTTTGATTGGTTGACTCCACGCATTTTATTTCAACCACAATTTTTAAAAGTCTGTTGCGATGTGTGTAGAAAGAGTTGTCCGCTATTACAACAATGAGTTTAAAAAATACGCCTGATGGACCAACAACGAGGTTCAGGCTTTATTAAGCTTATATGCGGAGGATGAAATCCAGTGGGAACTGGAAAGTTGTGCACAGTCCTACGTCACCTGGCTAATCTTCACAGTATTTTAGATTGCAATGGAGATGCAGACAGCAACAGGTATGGGGAAAAAGTTTCTGGGACAAATTGTTCTGGGTAATTTCGGTGGAAACAAGGCTTTTGTTATACATTTACACCTTGTCTACACTGGACATGAGTGGCGTGATGCGAGTCGGCAAAAGACAATAGAACCTATTATAATCAGTGATGTTGTCTACACCAGTGGTTCTCAAACTTTTTAACGTGGAGTACCCCCTGAAGGGATTCCCATCCATCCGCGTATCCCCTCTCTTCCACTTTGACTGCAGTCACACCTTTTCCATTAAGGGACAATATTTGCCCCCTAAATTGATTTTTCCAGTGCATATTTTTACGTTTATGAATACCTTTATAAAATAAATAATGTTTTAAATAAAAAATGTTTAATAGAGAAATATGCAATGATGGTAAAACAAAGTGATACTTTTAAATATTAAACTAAAACTGCCAGTAGGTGGCAGCAAGTCACTGTTTTTATGAGTGAGTCATGGAGTCATCCATTCAGTAACGAAGCAAGTGGCTGTGAATGAATCATTGAATCATTGACTCTCACGATTCGTTCAAAGCCGCATTCGTGTGTTGTAGTTCTGCTCTGGTTTTCGTTAGAAATATTTTTTCGTTGCAAAATAGAGTAAATACTGACAGTACGGTGTTTAAAATGTACGTTTTGTTTTTTGACCTGTTGTATAATAATGCACGTTTGCAGTCATGTGGATATTTGGGTACAATTGCATTCTCCCTCGTTATCAACATTAAATACAAGAACTCACACAAGGTATGTTTTTGTATCGGAGTAAGTTTGAGTCTTAAATTAATATAAATCCACTATCTGTGTCTATATTTGTTCTTAATGCAAGTGCTAAATCCCCACTTTTACAAAGGTGCATTGTCGAGAACGGCAGTAATTTAGCGCGATTTAAGGCAGCAGATTCGGCACGCAATCTATCATATGCATGCTGCTTCTGTGGATGCCGTCATTTTAGACTGCAAAACATGAGGTAATTTGATTAAACGTAATGTATTTACGGCATTTTGCCAGTTAGAAATACATGCTTTTTTAATATTAATTTAAGGTATGGTAGAGTTAAATTAACTACTCCGCATTTTGTTCGCGTACCCCCTTTTGTCACCTCACGTACCCCCAGGGGTACGCGTACCCCAGTTTGAGAAACACTGGTCTACACGACATGACAAATCCCCAACAGTAAACTCATGCCTCATTCTATTTATGATGTACTCCAAGCACTCCCGATACTTCTCATAGGAAGGACAAATGGATTTGCAATGGTCGTTTTGTCGCGTCCAGTGTAGACAGCTTTTTCCTGTTGCTGCGCAATGCGACACGTCAACGGTCGCGTCCAGTGTTGACACGGTGTTAGTTATTTGCCAATGAATCGAAAGTTTTACACATTCACAGAAAATAGCTTACTTCCACGCTGCAAAATATGGTGGATATGCAAAGAACACGGTAGGTCCAAATTTATAGTATTTATAAACCAATAGGAAAAAAACATACTACTAATTATGCAGAGATTTTGAAGTGCACAGCCGATGGACACTTCACTGTCCCATGAGGCCATGGGAGAGGAGTTGTGAATGGCAGTGAAGCGTGAGGCACATGACAATGACAACATGGCAGATGGAGTACATCTGAATTTTCATTACATTCATACTATATAGAACATACCTTTTAACAGTAAGCAAGGAAGTCAAGCAAGTTCTTATCAGGATTATTATAGTTAACTGAAACTAAAATCATAAAAAAAAAAATGTTGTCACTTAAAATTAAAATAAACAGAAAATGAAATAAAATAATATAAAAAGTAACCATATTTTATTTCAGCTAGTTGCCCAGGAAAAATGTCTCATTTTCATTTAGTTCTTATTAAAATGTAGTACCTATACACAAACAGTATGCAGTTTCAGACATTTTGTGTGCATGCAAGGCTTACAGAAGGTAAATTGATTGCAAATCATCTAACATTTCCATGTGCACATCCACCGAGATATGAAAATATATTTACATGTTGAAGCTTAATTGTAATAGCTGTAATCCAATATGTATTTTATATGTAATATAATGCACATATCATAATATGACAACAGGTTGATATCATTAGTTTGAGTAATTAAAGGGCTAAGGTTCCTTAGGATGTCAAAGCGTCGCTGGGAGGAAGGAACTGCGGTTTAGCGTTAAGAGCAGGGCATTGAGCCTGGTATGGCGTAGGCGAGAGGGGGTTGACAGTTAGAACAGATGATTCACTCCTTACGAGCTTTCAGAGCGCTTGCTTGCTCTTTCTCTCTGCCTGTCCATCTTTCTCCTTCCCTTTTTTTCCTAACATACCTGCCTTTTTCGACACACACAAGTGCTCGCTCCACCCTGACAACCAGCTTCAGCAACCGGTTGTTTAAAGGGAAGACAACATCCAAATTGATGTTCTTCTCGCCACACTAGCCTGTCATCTATAAAACACATACAGAGAGATGGCAGAAAATGACAGTCATGAAAAACCATCAAGCAAGGGGGTCTGGGCAGCTCTCTAAGAGGCAATAACATAGAGTTATTGTCAGAGGATTCCACCGTTCGGAGCCAGACATCTCCCAAGGGGTTAATGACAAGGATCGGTGTGTCTTCGGCTTTGATGGCTCAGACATGCAGCAGATATATGTGCATCCATTTGTGCCAAACAAATGAATAGTGCTCAATCAGGAAAGAGCCTTGGGTGTCCGCTGCCATGACAACCCACACTGTTACAGTGAGGCTGCTGTCATGGTGACCTCAAAAGCACACTTGCCTCTGTGTATCTTCATTGTGTAGCACTCATTAGAGCTAGACAAGAGGGGAAGGAATCTGCACAATTAAACCGCAAAAGGAAGGAAAAGAAAACGCAGAAAACGGATAGTCCGTCCCGCAAGTGGTGTCAAATTGAATCTAATAAATGCCGTAATGTTGTGTGAGTCTGTGTGTGGTGCTTGAATCTAATTTCCATGCATTGGTTTGGAATGTGTGCTTGCGGTGGTATGCTTTTAAAAGGCGAGTCTACCGCCTTACTCTGTAACCGAATGATACGCTAACAGCGTGTTTTAGTGCAGTGTACATCTTGTGTGGGCGTTCGGAGGTGAGCTCATCTGCCGGGTTGCTAAACAATGATAGAGTCATCTCTATTTTCTCCAAACCAGTGCACTGGTTAGAATCAAGCCTGAAACATTAGCTCTGATCCAACGCTCTTTAGAGGATCTTACTATAAAATGGCACATTTGGAATTGTGAATAAATGTGACACGGCTATTTGACTGGATTGGGAACAAGGCGAACGATTAGTGTTCAATCTGTTAACCTTTAGTCTTATAATCATCATATGTTTTCACGGTCTGTTAGCATCCAGATATCTTGGATGGAGACGTTTTATAATCCCGTAGTTGCTTTCTCAATGTTAGTCACTGCTGTTTGGTGTCTCTATTTAGAAATTGGATTTTTTCCACATTCGTTCACTTCCTATTCAGCTCTGTGCCATACTTTGCTCTCTGTAGATGCCTCTTCAGAAATCTCATTTGAAGCGGCTTCCTGAAACTTTGTACATTTAAATGCATACAGGCACATACATATTCTCTGCTGCATGGTTGCAAAACTAGAAAAGTATTTATGAAGTATGAAGAGAATTCAATCATGACAAGGTTGAGTAAGATCTGGATGACTTTAAAATCATGAGTTGGAATTTGAAATGAATTGGCCACAACACAGGAAGTTTAATTAGAATGACAGGAATAACAGTTAACCAAAATGCCATTCAAAGTGCAAAAATATAATATAATATAATATAATATAATATAATATAATATAATATAATATAATATGTGACCCTGGACCACAAAACCGGTCATAAGTTGCACGGGTATATTTGTAGCAATAGCCAACAATACATTGTATGGGTCAAAATTATCAATTTTTTTTTAATGCCAAAAATCATTAGGATATTAAGTAAAGATCATGTTCCATGAAGATATTTTGTAAATTTCCTACAATAGATATATCAAAAATGTATTTTTGTGAGTGGATATGCATTGCTAAGGACTTCATTTGGACAACTTTAAAGGCGATTTTCTCAATATTTTGATTTTTTTGCACCCTCAGATTCAAGATTTTCAAAAAAAGTTGTATCTCGGCCAAATATTGTTCTATCCTAACAAACCATACATCAAAGGAAAGTTTATTTATTTAGCTTTCAGATGATGTATAAATCTTAATTTTAAAAAAATTGACCCTTATGACTGGTTTTGTGGTCCATGGTCACATATAATATAATATAATATAATATAATGTAATATAATCCACCCATTCCCCAAACCGCTTGTCCTCTAGGGTTGTGAGTATTATATTATATTATATTATATTATATTATATTATATTATATTATATTATATTATTAGTCTGTCTGAATACTCAATTCTGATTGGCTGGAAGGTGTGCAATAAAACCATTTAATGCATACATACTTCCCAATTATATATATATATATATATATATTATAATTATCTATATTTCAGTTTTCATTGAAATGCGCGCACACTCTCTCTCTCTCTATATATAATTAATTCATATAAATTCTATAGTTCATTCAAATAAATGTAATGTTACCGCACTACTTTACCTTTGTGTTTGATTTAAAGTGGGCAGAATGCTAGACCTAACAAGCTGTAAATGTCAAAAATAAGCATCATTTTTACCTTTCTTGTGGCTGCAAACATCAATAACAGCTTTTAACAGTTGTCAGTGCTGGCAAATGACCATGGTATAAGCCGGATAATCCTTGGCTAGCTATGCATTAAACGATTTTAATGCACTACACTTCGTATCGGTTGGTTCTTTGCCTTCAAGTCGTGCATTAAAATTGTTTAATGCACAGCTTGCCTTGGATAATCCCTTGCTTATATTATATTATGTTGCATTTCTTAAATGGATTATATACAGTATGTGTGTGTGTGTGTGTGTGTGTGTGTGTGTGTGTGTGTGTAATACAAGAAAATAAAATATTTAATACATTATTAATAATTTCATTACATTTTAATTCTGCTTCCATAAATAAAATTTTAAATAGCAATACTATATTCTACCTCAACTCAAGTATTGATGTTTCTTTATGTGTGCAATTTCAATAGCTGGTACTCAACACAGAGTTCAGTACCAGCATATTTTGAATGTATGAACTTACAGAATAATGTCAGTGCAGATGCAAAGTTCAAATACAAGTTCATAGTGACAGCTAGAGTAGTTTTGATTTGTGATCTCTTTGTTTGTGGTGTAATAAAACCCAAATAGCTTAGATGTGAGTACCCTTTGTGAATTGTGTAGGTTTGAATTGCCATTACATGCAGGCCTTCTCTGCAGTGTTGCTGCAACTCAACCCAGCAGGGATCAATAGGGAATGAGGCTAGTGAGCCATTTCCCCAGCGGTCTACATGGGTCAGTCAATATGTTGCTCTCTTCTTTTGACATTGGATTGATTGCGAGGCTGCTGTTTGTAAAACTGTTTTGGAGCAGTCAAAAAAAAAAAGAGGGGGAAAAAAAGAAAAAACGAAAAGCATTTAATGCTATAAATCTGTTTTTGTCATAAGGTTTGTCCCATGAATGATCATAATGCGGTTTCTGAGTACTTTTTAATAGCTGAATAAGAGAAATGTCTGTAATTTGAATATGTGGGCAGGGCTTTTAGATGCATTATATGTCTGGCATCAGCAGACGAGCAATTCATGTAAGCTAACCATCATAAACTACACACCACCCACTCAATATAGTCTTTACTTAGAAAAAACACCTGACAGACATCATTTTCTTCCGTTAACAGTTCCCAGAATGTGGTTTCTATGGGATGTATGACAAGATTCTTCTTTTCCGTCATGATCCAAACTCTGAAAACATTCTGCAGTTGGTGAGGTGCGCGGCTGAAATTATGGAGGGGGACCTGGTGGAAGTCGTCTTGTCAGGTAAGTGCAGTGTTCAGTAGTTTTTGCTCAGCATGTAGTCATGCCCTAGACGCAGATGTGCATCCATCATCTTTTTATTTGTGGCGTAACACATTGTTTTATAGATCAGTTAGACAAGACACTGTGACTTTGTTGCGACACCCCCAAAAGTTTTTGCAGTCTGCTGCCACACACCCGAGTGCGATTCCTGTGCCATTTCTGACTGTTTTTTGTCTCTTAGTCTTTCCATTTCCCACTCTGGAAAAGTTGATGCGCATCCAAGTTTTGATGCCGCACCCGGTGTGAAAACCGGAGTTGCTTTGCTGAGGAAGCGATGGAGGTATCGCATTTGACACTGCTAAAGTGTTTCTCCAAACACTTGGCAGGCCTTCCCCTCCCTTCCTCTCCCTCTCCTCCCTTTGCTATGTCAGGTAATTGAGTAAAGTCTATTCTGACGAGATAAAGCAGGGACTGACACCTCCTCCACCCACCAGCCTCTCTAGGTCTGGTGTGTTTCTCTGTACATGTGCGTGTCTGTGACAAGATGAATCAGGTGATTAACACACCCAGATGCACACATTCTCATAGACAAGCCTTCGGGAGCCCAGAGTAACACTTCTCAGTGACACACTTGGCAGCTACTTTCACTGTAAAGTAACATAGAAGAGTTTTACAACTGTCACATAAGTAAGGTCAACGGTTATTAATTTTGACAACCCCTGAGAGGGACCCTGTGCGACTGTCTCATCACTTTTCTCGTAGGGTATAATTTCACCGGTTACTGACGCAAAAGTAAATTGCGTCTTAGTGAAATCAATGGTCCAGCTCATAGTTTTCCTTTACTAATTAAGTAAACTTATTATTTTACAGCACTCTAAAGCCCAAATTAATTCTTCAATGGCATTAGAGGAAAACCTGATTTTGCTCACCATATGGTTTTCAAAGCACAAGTTGAACGCTATGTAATTGGCCTGAATCTGAAAAAAGACGCAACGAATGGGCCAATAAACGATGATCTTTCAGATTATCACTTTGACAATATCCCATACAGTAATTAAAAAGAGCAGCATTTCATGAAAATATGACCTACGCTTTCTCTGTTGGGTCTCTACCCAGTCTGTTGTGGTTCTTAAAGTCTGCTTGAAGTCTATTTTCTGCTGGATAAATTTAGAGTAACCACGGGTTGGCTGCAGTGAAACGCACTGACAGGATGTTTGGCTGTGCCTAGATCAACATAATTGCAACAGAGAAAGTGCATTAAAATACAAGTGCTAGACAGAATGTGCTGGATTAATAACCGTACGTGAATATTGATGAAGAATTAAGAACTATGCATATACTATAGTGTGCCAAAGTGATAGTGATTCCTAACCATTTCACCTCGGAATCGCATGCCAGAGTGTGTAGGGCCAGAAAACTTCCAATTTCCACCAGAAGCAAGGGGGAAAAAAACGACGGGAAAAACAAGTATTTGCATTAAGTCAACTCAGGATGCCTTTTCAGCATCATACTCATTTCCCTGAAGCATTTAATGACAGTTTACAGGTAGTTCAACTTGCAAACATATCTTGGCCTTTAAACAAAAGGCAAAACAATAATTTGAATGAATTGAGGTAATTTAGCTGCAGAATGGCTAATCAGAATGTATTCTACTTGAGCGTGCTAGGGGAAGCCATGTTGGAGAGGAGGCAACATGCGTGCGTTGAGTCAGGCAGTTCTCCCGCTGCGCTCACCACTCAGCCGCTATTGGTCCTGTCAACATGCAGCCAACAAGAGCCAATCAAAACACTCCAACCACCCCAAAAGCTTCCCTTTCATAGTACAATTTGCAAATATAAATAAAGCTGGGTTTGTTTGGAAGAGTTTGGATGGCAATTAAAAATCATCATATCTCTGGATTTCGTTCTGTTCTGGATAATTATGCTGTGGTGCACAGGTTTTTGAGTGAGTATTATTTTTAGAGGTCATGCTTCAAAGCGAAATATCTTGCGGCTCTGAATCTGCTTCTTTGTCGTATTTTAAAGCTCAACTCATTTAATTAGTGCTTGACCACGACCCCCTCTAAAGGGACCACCATCTCTAGCCCATTAACCCTGACAGACACACGGTCTGCCCATCTGATTAGAATTCGGCAAGGCCAGAGAGCCTGCTGCCCAGGCCTTGTGGCAGATCTGTGGAGACAGCCATAGCATGCCAGACTGGCCATTGATAGATTGGATTTGGCCCACCCTCTCATCCATCTGCACCCCAAAGATACACATGCCTTGTGGGAGCTCAAAAGAGGACGGTTCATAAAATAAAGATATAACTCCCTCTGCAACATTTGTTTGCCTTTTTAATCATGATATGTTTACTCAGTGCTGCTGGGATTAAGAGCGAAGCAAATTCCCTCATGAAGTTGAAAGTCCAAATAATGCAAACAAAAAATGTGGTTATTTATGTCAGTTGTTATGGGAAAACAACTTTAATTATGATTTTAAGATGTAAATTGGAATGACTCACTTCACTTGAACAACCACAATTATAAACAAATAACAGATGTCTCGGAGTTTAAGGATGTCAAAACCTTGAAGTCTCTCATCAGGTATTGCATATCCTTTAATGAATTACCAAGGATTTACATAGATACAGTTTTACCGAAGCCACTTCAAATAAAATGCACAAATCATGTTAATTGCAAGTATTAGAAATGTTAGCTGAGCATAATGAAAAAGATCAAATCAATTTTAATTCTGTAATTGTGATGTGTAATTGCGGTTGTTAAAGTGAAGTGAATCATTGATCTTCAAATGTTGCAGATTTATGCAGCTAATGAGAATACCTGAAAATATCACATATTTAAAGACAAAAGACTCACCATTTTCACTTTGGTTGAATGTCAAACATGTATTTAGTAAATTTTGAAATAAGTGAAAGCATAGTATTTGGGGTAAAAGTCCCCATGCTGCTGGGGGTAAAGTGACATTGTTATTTTTATTATGTTACTTAATTGTGTTTCTCTTTTTGCACAAATTGTTTTTTCATAATTAATATATAATATAATATAATATCATAATATATACTTTTATATAATATTGCTGTGCTTGAGCAAGGCACAGGGGATATTCATGCTATTCAGTATCCTTTAAACAGTCTGTTTAAAAATGATAATGCCTGCATTGTAATTTAAATGGTTAGTTCACCCAAAAATGTCATTAATTACTCGCCCTCATGTCGTTCCACATCCAAATTAAGATATTTTTGATAAAATCCGAGGGCGCACAAAAAGTATTCTCATCGCTTTATAATATTAAGGTTGAACCACTGTACTCACATGAACTAAATATGTTTTTATTACCTTTCTGGGCATTTGAAAGTGTTAATTATCTTGCTGGCAATGCAGGCCTCACTGAGTCATCGAATTTTATCAAAAATATCTTAGTGTTCCGAAGATGAATGAAGGTCTTACGGGTGTGGAACAACATGAGGGTGAGTAATAAATGAAATAATTTTCATTTTTCGGTGAACTAACCCTTTAAGGACATTTTTTTTTTTTTTTTATGAAAACCTGCAGCACAGAAATATGCTGTGGTCAAGCTCAGGCACTTTATTAATTACAGCTTGATTATTTGTTTATTAGCTGGGAGACTTACAGGGTGAAAAAGAACTAAAGTTAGAATTTAGAGCATACATGAGAGTATCAACCTATTTTAATCTTAAGTTATTTTTTATAATGTATATTTAACCATCTTTTGCTTTTGTATAATTTTATATAGAGGGTCAGTGTCGTTTTAGTATCATTGATATACAATTATATATTTTTTGTTATCATTTTGAATTAAATTTATATTTTCTGTTTCCATTTATTTTAATTTTTTAAAAATGTTGTTTTTATTGAGCTTTAGTTTCAGTTTACTTAGTTTTCGTTATTTTAGCACTTCAAATTAAACTAAATAAAAATGAGAAATATATATATATTTTTTTAATATTATATTTTATTTCAAGTAGTGTTTTTTATGGTTTTAGTTTCAGTTAACGATAATAACCCTGAAAAGGATGGAATGTTTTGAGTGAGTGAGACAAACAAGCTGATAGAACAAAACGTCACAGAATTAATCGAATCCATTGTAATGTGATGAAGTGCTGATGTCACTTCCTGGAGGATGATGTCATTAAGGAACCTGGCTTTTTTAAAGGGATATTACAAAATACTAACAGGAGTGCTCACAAAAAATTTTTTTGCAACACAAAAAATAATATGAAACAGTTATGTATGAAATTTACATTTTGCTTTTGTGCATGTTGTTTCAAACTTTTTAGCCTCAGCTACTGTGGAGGATTTTCAGATCAGACCTCACGCTCTGTTCGTTCACTCATATCGAGCTCCAGCGTTCTGTGATCACTGTGGAGAGATGCTGTGGGGTTTAGTGAGACAGGGTCTTAAGTGTGAAGGTAAATGTCTAAACATTCCACTAAACTTCTGTCAGATTACATTAGAGAAAGAAATAGACCACAGTGTGATAATCTTTTGTCACTATCTTTATGTTAGGCTGTGGGCTGAACTACCACAAACGGTGTGCCTTTAAAATCCCAAACAACTGCAGCGGCATCCGTAAACGTCGACTATCTAACGTGTCCCTCACCGGCCTGACCAACACTCGCTCTGTGTCTGCTGAACCATCTCCCAGCACCTCTGATGAAGCCTTACTGGTGAGTTTGATGTCAAAATCAGATCCACACCATATTGTATCAGATGTTCCCTCCCTTAGTCACAATCTAGAATACTCAAATATAAGTGTTCAAATATATAATAAATATGAATCTTTCAACAGATTTTGTCCTAATAATCTCAGATGTTATTGATATAGAATAGATTGTAGATTTGGCCCGTTTGTTCACCCTATGCCCATGTGTGTCCTGTTAATTAACACAACTCAATCTCTGTCTGTCTCTCTCTACCTCTCCCCACACATCCTTTCATTCCTGCCCAGTCTCCTGTCAGTCCTAGCATGGAGGTAGGCACTAATTCATCTTTAACTAACCACCTTGTGATATTTTGTCTGTCATACACCCCCTGCAATATGAAAAAATCAAACCTGTTTGATAAAGGGGTGATAGAGAAAAGCGTCTATTATTAATATTTACTGTTTGAATATCTTTGGCTGTACTATATATTATATATATACCGATCAGAAATAACATTATGACCACCTTTCTAATATTGTCTTGGACAACCTTTTGCTGTCAAAACAACCCTGACCAGTCGAGGCATGGACTCCACTAGACCCCTGAAGGTGTGCTGTGGTATCTGGCACCAAGATGTTAGCAGCAGATCCTTTAAGTCCTGTAAGTTGCATGGTGGGGCCTCCATGGATCGGACTTGTTTGTTCAGCACATCCCAATTGGATTGAGATCTGGGGGATTTGGAGGCCAAGTCAACACCTCAAACTCATTGTTGTGCTCCTCAAATCATTCCTGAACCATTTTTTCTTTGTGGCAGGGTGCATTATCCTGCTGAAAGAGGCCACAGTCACCAGGGAATACAGTTTCCATGAAAGGGTGTACATGGTCTTCAACAATGTTTAGGTAGGTGGTACGTGTCAAAGTAACATCCACATGGATGGCAGGACCCAAGGTTTCTCAGCAGAACATTGCTCAAAGCATCACACTGCCTCCGCCGGCTTCTTCCTATAGTGTATCCTGGTGCCATGTGTTCCCCAGGTAAGTGATGCACACGCACCTGGACATCCATATGATGTAAAAGAAGACGTGATTCATCAGACCAGGTCACCTTCTTCAGTTGCTCCGTAGTCCGCTTCTGATGCTCACATGCCCACTGTTGCTGCTTTTGGCAGTGGACAGGGGTCAGCATGGGCACCCTGACTGGTCTGCGGCTATGCAGCCCCATATGCAACAAACTGTGATGCACTGTGTGTTCTGACTCCTTTCTATCACAATCAGCATTAACTATTTCTTGAGCAATCTGAGCTACAGTAGCTCGTCTGTTGGATCGGACCACACGGGCCAGCCTTCGCACCTCACGTGCATCAATGAACCTTGGCCGCCCATGACCCTGTCGCCGGTTCACCACTGTTCCTTCCTTGGACCACTTTTGATAGATACTGACCACCGCAGACCGGGAACACCCCACAAGAGCTGCAGTTTTGGAGATGCTCTGACCCAGTCGTCTAACAATCACAATTTTGTTCCCCAGTCAAACTCACTCAAATCCTTACGCTTGCCCATTTTTCCTGCTTCTAACACATCAACTTTGAGGACAAAATGTTCACTTGCTGCCTAATATATCCCATCCGTTAACAGGTGCCGTGATGAAGAGATAATCAGTGTTATTCACTTCTCCTGTTAGTGGTCATAATGTTATGCCTGATCGGTGTATATACACACTACCATTCATAAGTTTGGGGTCTGTTAGATTTTTTTAAAGGTTTTTGAAAGAAATCTCTTATGCTGACCAAGGCTTCATTTGATCAAAAGTACAGTAAACAATCTGGACTTTGATGAATAGAAAGTTCAAAAGAACAGCATTTATTTGAAAAAGAAATCTTTTGTGACAATTTAAATGTTAAAAATTTAAATGTTTGTACTGTCACTTTTGATCTATTGAATGCATCCTTGCTGAATAAAAGTGTATTTTATATATATTAAAACATTATTCAGTTTCCAGATTTATCTATGTCTAATCTTTTGTTGCTACATTTACAATGAAAATGAGTTCTGTTTGCCCTTTTTAAATATATTAAGCCAGACATAATGTTCTTTTCTCTAAGAGGTTAAGACATTTTAACCTGACACCAGAAATGTTGTGGTACACATGTAGAGTTTGTTTGAAGAAAACTGTTAATCGGCTGTTGATGACAGAATCAGACATCTGTTAGCTGCTCTCTAATCTATTCCCTACACCTAAGACAGGTTACAGCATTTGTACTTTAGCTGAATTGAGCTGTAAGATTACCTTACCCATTACATGAATCTACTTAAGGCCTTTGGTGAAGTGTACAACATGGCAACAGGAAGCTATTGATCATTTTCTTTCTTTAGAGCACATTGAATAGTTGATTATGCACACCTGCGTGATGTCAGATCTATTCACAACAGGTGGTAAGACATCTGCATCTTTGCCAATCAGCAGCACATTAAAGATCAGCTTGATGAGAAAGTTGTTGTTCTGAGTTGATGCAAATTCATCAAAGCTCAGCATATACAACAATCTCCCTCAGCATGAACCTCGTAGAGCCCTTGTGTTTTTGTTCACCTAATCGAGAGCGGGGTGGTGCTGGCTCGGCTCGGGTTAATACCAGCGAACTTGTGTGACAAATTAATCCTTTTTATTTACTTTTGATAATAGTTATTTAACATGATTTGCATGATTTATCACTAAAAAGCACAGTCATAAATATGATTTTAAAATAGACCAAGCTACATGCTTTACTTCAGTGAATAGCTCTCAGGGTGGGTTTATTTTTGGAAGTTAATTTCTCTATGAATGGCTAAAATCTATTAAACATTTAAACTCATATTGCCCAGGAAAAAAGATACAGTTGTTTTTGTGACAACATGCCCCAATTGTCACACTGTATTGGGATAAGTTGTCACAATGGTCTTTTCAGCAAAATGCACACAGTAAAACAATTATAAAACCTAAAACAATTAATGAAACAGCAAAAAATGTAAACGGTACAGCACAAAAATATCAGACAATTGGTTTGATGAACAATTATATAATTCATAACATGTAAATTCATCACGTGACACCTTGCCCCAATATAAGTGTGACACTTACCCTGACCTGACATTTATTAAAAATACTGATGTACTGAGAACACAGTCGAACCTGTGAAATATAGTCGTTGTCTTCTATGGATATCCTATATTTCTTACATAAAATGTCTATATCAGTTGCATGTCATGATATTCTACAATCTACATTATTTGTCCACAGCAAAAGACACCATCAGACTTCTTTCCTGGAAGAGGCCGCTCCAACTCTCAGTCCTATATAGGTCGGCCAATAGAGTTAGACAAGATCCTGCTGTCTAAAGTAAAGGTGCCACACACATTTGTCATCCATTCCTACACACGTCCCACCGTTTGCCAGCACTGCAAGAAGCTCCTCAAGGGCCTGTTCCGTCAGGGACTACAGTGCAAAGGTAGGAGCTTATCCTTACATTTCAAGCTAGCTACTGCTGGAGATTTATTGTCTTTAATGTCATACAGTAATTGTTTTAATATCTTATTGCTTTGCATATTAATGTGCCTCGTCTAAATCCCCTCTGATCCTGATGTTTCCATGTAATTTTAATTCTTTGTAATAAAAATTGTTAACTCATCTGAGCCCCCATTGGACTCATTACTTTCTCAAAAAATTATTGCAGTTTATTTGCAATATCCATAAAACTAATTACACAAAATTACAATAAGTACACAAATGTGTTTAATATAATATTGACTATAATACCTCGAGCAGATATGATGTTTTGCTATTATGTGCACGGTACATTTTATTAGGCAGAGAATGAAGCTCAGTAGGGCTGGGTTCAAAATGGAATACTAGCAAACTGTATACTGCCTACTATTTAAAAAAAAATAATATGATGTAATAATATGACTATGCAAGTATTGGCTGAATTTAGACCTGTGTGATTCTGGATAATTGAGAATCACGATTTTGTTTGTTTAACATCACATCATTCTCCCACAATTCTGAATAGACAACTAAACAAAATACTAGAGGTTTTGTGTGCAAAATGTTTATTGCTGCAGTCTATATTTAAAAAATAATTTGTAATTATTTTTTCACAACTGGTTTGAATGAATGATTCAATGACTCATTCATAAAGAGTTCACTTGGGCCCTGTCTCAAATGGCACACTTCATAGAACTTTCTGTCTTGTGGACTTAAAATTGCTGCCGTGTGCGCATGTCTGTTAAGTCCATGAGACCATAGGGTGTCCCATTTGTTAATTTTAGGTTTCAGAAGGGTGCTCGCGAGCAGCCCATTTGCAGTCGATATGCGCCCTCGATTTGCACTTTTGCAGAGCCCGCACTGGTGCGAGCTCCACAGCAGACATCTTCCCGACAGTCAAAGAGGCATTACGTCATGAAAGTGCAGACTCGTAGGAAGACCGCAAGTGTTTAGGATGCCATTAGGGACAGGGCCTTTTTTTATTACTGGATAAATCAGCTTTTTTGAATGAATCTCTTGAATGAATGATTCAATGACAAATAAATTTTTAACAGTCACTTGTCGCCACCTACTGGTGAAACAATGTAATTGATACCATTTTTATTTGTTAGGATCGCTACTGTAGGCATCAGTGTTTATATCCAAACTTTAAATTTGTATCCAAGTACTTCTGTGATGGCTGAATTAGAAATATCATATTAGCATACAACTTACTATTTCTGCTATATAAAAATACTGGTAGCACTTTACAGTAAGGTTCATTAGATAACATTAGTTAACTACATTAGTTAACATGAACTAATAATGAACTGCACTTACACAGCAATTATTAAAATCTTGTTAACATTAGTTAATGTGCTGTGAACTAACATGAACAAACAATGAACAACTGTATTTTCATTAACTAACGTTAACGAAGATTAGTAAATACAGTAACAAATGTATTGCTCATGGTTAGTTCATGTTAGTTAATATATTGATGTTTAACTAATGAACCTTATTGTAAAGTGTTACCAAAATACTTCATGTTGAATGTTTAATTTCGTGCATGCTGGAAATAAATAGGTTATTTTCAGTTAATTATTAATCCAGTTTAGCATTAAGATTTCATAACCTTTGGCAATATGATTAAATAACCAATAGCAATAGAGATGTTAAAACAGTGTGCTATGGTTGTATACTGGTCATCCTGGCAAACGTAGCAATTCATGCATAAATAAAATTTGCATATGGCACCGTGGTACATAATACATGTTACAAATAGCATTCCAAACATAGCCTATTCCTAGCCTATTAGGTGCCAATATTTAATGTATTTATGCTCACCTTACAGATAACACCGTACAGTTTAACAGATCATAGAATTTGTTGATCCTTTTTTGTCATCTAGTCTAGAAGAAAGCATAAATATACAGTGACACAACAGCTGCTTTTATATATGATGTGTTTGTGTAAGGAGAATATATGCCATGTGCCAAGCAGTAAAGAGTGCAGTTGGCTGGGCTGTTACAAACAGCTTTAATGTTCATGTGTTCAATGTGCGAGGTCTCAGCCTGTCAGCCACCGGCACAACAGGAACTCATATGTTTATGTGTCAGATTGGTAGTAAACTCTCTCCCTCACTCCCCCTTTAACTCCTTTTCCTTCTCTCTGTCACTCTCTCATTCTTCTCTACTCTCTTTTCCCTCACACTATCTCAGATTGCAAATTCAACTGCCATAAACGATGTGCACCCAAAGTGCCAAACAACTGCCTCGGAGAGGTGTCAAGAAACGGAGGCAAGTCTAACTTTAGAGTCTTCATGCGAATCAATGATCAACACTGCATTTTCACGACAAAAACAGCATTTAATGTTTAGCGGGATAAATATTGTTATGTGAACATCATACTCCATATGTAACATACTGAAAAAACTGGGGTAATGTTGAACCTGTTTGTTTCTATCACTGAAACTGATTAACCTAAAATTGATATTCTCAATAATTCATATTAGTTATAATACCAGAGCAAAAAAAAAAAAGTAATTTATTACTGTAGATTTATAGTAAGAAATTTCAAACTGCTAATTTTCAAGTTCTGCTTTCTAGGGTTGGTGGTGTTAAACCGACAGCTTTTTTACACACATACATCACGTGACTTACATTGCCTTGCTTTATTTTCCTGTTCACTCCAATCCTCTTATCATGGCTCATAGATCTGTTGAGTCCTGGTGCTGAATCAGATGTGGTCATGGAGGAGGGTTGTGATGACCATGATGGGGACAGACATAGTCCACTTATCGATGATATGGAAGAGTCTCTGGTGGCGGATTCCGCTGCTCTTTTGGAAGCTGGACATGGTGAGCTTGGAGATTTCCAAGACCAAGACCCAGATGAATCCAACAGAATCATCAGGTAGCTCCTCGTCACCTCTAGAAGCACTATAAACAAAACAAATGTCACAAATAGTTGACTTTAGTCCAAAAACCTGTCTCTGTCAGTGACTGCATAGAAAACTAGTCAATGCAAAATAAATAAATAAATTACTGCAAATATAAACTACCATTCAAAAGTCTAGTGATGGTAAGAAGCTCTTATGCTCATTTTATCCAAAATACAGTAAAACTGGGGCCGTATTCACAAAACATCTTAAGACTAAAAGTAGCTCCTAACTTGCCGATTTAGGAGAAACTCTTAAAAATAATGGGCGTGTCAGTCCTAAATTTAGGACTCCTACATTTTTGCTCTAAGAGTATTTCACAAAGCTTTTTAGCACTAAAACTAGCTCCTAAATCTGTGAAATGTTAGGAGTAGTCAAGAGGACTCCTAAATCACTAAGACTAAATCACAAACAATCTTAATCCACCTAAAGACACTGTACACCATGAGACAACAGCGATAGAGCCTTAGGTGCTGAACTTTTTCTTCATAAATGCAATACATATTTTGATTTATAGATTTGAATCTACGATAAAATAAAAATAAGTCTTTAATTAATAAATAAATAAACAAAGTCTGATTACCTGTGGCAGTTGTTTTCACGAGTTTACACTTACAAATGATCTAATAGAGAAAAAAATATATAATAAGCATATTTGGCATGCTGCCCAAGTGGATCGAGGACGCTAAGCTTGGAATTTAGCCCAAACTGAGAGTTTTCCCCCTTATCCCCAGCCAAGAGTGAGGAATGGGGTGGCGGAGGGATGCAGAAAACTGTCAAGGTAACTATAGGTGAGTGTATACCTCCACTCGAGCTGATTAGATAGACCGTTTGAACGTTCTCCTTCCAAACTTTGTTTATAAAACATCGTTTGTCGCTTGAATTCTGCAATCTCTCGAGACGCAGACAAGAGGCTGACTGTACATATTCTAGTTTAATTAGTGACACTTTGCCTACATTTTAAACTTTATTTGAATATGGCAACATTTTTATTAAAAAAAAATCTTTATTTGAATATGCAACATTTGTATTTTAAAACCTTTATTTGAATATGGCAACATGATACAATATTTCTATGATCACTGACAGAGACTCTTCCCCGTGTTGACATCATCCATAGCAACAAGGTCAACCCCGCCCTTACTCTTAGCTTAAGACTTCTATCTATTCCTTAGTAAAAGTTGGTCTCAGCAGCTTTGTGAATAGGTTTTAAGAGACAACCTATTTAGGAGAACTCTTAGTGGTAAGATAAAATGTTTTGTGAATATAGCCCCTGTTTTCTATTTATTATATTTTAAAATGTAATTCATTCCTTTGATGCTAAAAGTCACATGTCACAATAGTGTCACATGATCCTTCAGAAATCATTCTAATATGCTGATTTGGTGATCAAGAAACACTTCTTATTATCATTGATATTGAAAACAGTTGTACTACTTAAAAGGGACCTATTATGCCCCTTTTTACAAGATGTAAAATAAGTCTCTGATGTCCCAAGAGTGTGTATGTGAAGTTTTAGCTCAAAATAATTTGTCCCTTTAAATACAAATGAGCTGGTGGTCCTGGCCCCCTTTCAAGAAGAAGGCGGAGTTTCAAGAGCTCATGCTTCGGCATACCAGCAACAACAAAACAGGACAATCTCACACACTGAAAATGTTAGAAACTGTCAGTGGTCTTCAGTCTTATATGTTTCAGAATCAACCTTTGCGAAAATCCAGCGCTGAAAAGACCCTCGTTTGTGAAACAGTCCAGTGCAAAATGATAGGCGCAAACATGTAAGACTTCTTAGGGACATTTCCTTCAAAAATTACATTTAACCATGATGTCCTTAGTAACTCAGATGGCAGGAGTCTATGGAGACAATTATGTGCATTGGTACATCCCAAAACACAGCACTTGTAATGCCTTATTTGAAGAGACTGCTTTTGATTTATGGGAATTATAAAGAAATGAGTGAGTGGATTTTTACCATTATAGGCTGGTTGTTGGACACACATTGGTGTTCAAACACCTGATAAAAGTGAATTTTGCATAATAGGTCCCCTTTAATATTTCTGTGGAAACTGTGATACATTTTTTCACGATTCTTTAATGAATTGAAAACTCAGAAGAATAGCAATGTAATGCTTCCTTGCTGAATAAAAGTATTCATTTCTCTCAAAAAAAAACTTTTGATTGGTAGTATAACTATTACAGTTTAACAGATATTTTATTAAACAAAAGTACCTCATATTAAGGACTAATGCATAAAATACATTCCCAAACAGGACAAATTTAACAACAGCAATAAAAACTGAACTTACGAGTAGTTCGCTTGCTGTGCTCTGGGTATCAATTTGAGTTAAAACATATTGTTGTTGGTTATTTCTTTGAGGTCAAGTAGAAAATAAAAATAACCTAAACTAAAACCTAAACTATGAACTAAACAGTAAAAGTATTCGAATGCTATGAATCCTGACCTGCAATTGACATTTTCTAGAAGGTTTTGACATGTCACTGTGTTTGTAAGCCCTTCCACCAGCAACAACATCCCACTTATGCGGGTGGTTCAGTCTGTCAAACACACCAAGAGGAAAAGCAGCAGTGTTATGAAAGAAGGCTGGCTTGTGCATTTCACCAGCAAAGACACGTTGGTAAGTGCTCTGGGTTTCCATTATAAACCTTATGAATTTATATGAGAATTACCAAGTGAACTTTCCGTTATGTACCTGATAATTTCTCTTATCTGTTGTTGTTGTTTTTTTCACAATAGCGTAAGAGACATTACTGGAGACTTGACAGCAAGTGCATTACCCTGTTCCAGAATGACACTGGGAGCAAATACTATAAGGTGACTTCAAATATTAGGTCAAAAAAATAATCTAGGTGGTGTCTAGAGGGCTTTCATCATTTCTTTAGAGAACATTGTTAGTTTGTCTTACTAAGTTTCATGGATCACTGCACACATCAGATCCACATGCATGTCTCTGCAATATCATTGAGGTTTCAGTTTTCAGATAGACCTCTTAATTCTCTCCAACAGGAAATTCCTCTATCTGAGGTGCTGTCTCTGGAACCAGCGAAAACATTCAACCTTCTCCCTGAGGGTGCCAACCCACATTGCTTTGAGATTGCCACAGCATCTCTGGTGTATTATGTTGGAGAGAACCTGGCTACGTCGGGCTACGGAAGCAGCGTGCTTGTTAGCGGTGTGGGACAGGACGTGGCCCGCATGTGGGAGATGGCCATCCAGCATGCACTTATGCCTGTCATCGCCAAGGGCATATCTCACGGCAGTCATCACAGCTACCACAGTATGAACTTCATGGTGAAACATTTAGGGGCTTGTCTTAAGACCCTTAGAATGATTCTAAGGAGGAAAACACTACAAATACAGAAATGCAGTGCAGTTGTAATATTCCTTTTCTAGCTTTCTAGGCTTTGTCAAATTTTACACTTTGCTTCTGCCAGAAAACTGCAGAGCAACTATAGCTGTGTCTGAAGTTTAAACCTTACTTTAACCTTATTAAAGTACTTGCTAAAAGTATGCAGGTGTGTAGTATGAATACAATCTATACATACTAAATTTGGCACATTGCCTTGAGACATGCATTATTAACTGCGCCGCAATTCTCAGCTATTTGCAAAAATGACAACTCCTCTCTCATGGCCTCATAGGATAGTAAAATGTCCAATGGCAGCATTTTCACGAATGTTGCGTATTCGACATACTGCCGATTTCATTTACTGCTTTTGGCATACTGTTTTAGGGAAGTATCTGGACACTGACTTTTTTCAGAAATTATGTTTATAAATCACATCCAGACATTCTGGATAACACACTATTTTATGGCTGTTTATTATACCCAATAAGCAATATGAGCTTATGTTTTTGATGATCAACTGGACAAAAATGAAATAGTTTTTAGGTACATGAAACAATATATTATGACAGTGAAAAAGTGTGCTTGCCACCCCCAGTGTTATTTTAGTATTATTTATGCACTATTAGTTTTATTTATTAATATTTTGAATTAGATAAGATATTTTGTTATGCTTTTGTCATCATTTATATATAAAGTATAAAGTATATATATATTAAACAACTTAAATAAAAATTAGAAATGATGATTTAGAAAATAACTGAAATAAAATAACTTGAACTAAAATGACTAAAAGTTAATCATTTAAATTCGAAAAAAAAAAAATTCAGACAACTTGAGCATTTCATTCATTAATACAGTTTATTCACTATAATAAAATATGACAAGATCTCAGAGTTAAACTGTGACAGAAAAAAATAATCTTAATTATGTCAGATAACACTTAAGCAAAACATGGTCAGGTCAAAGTGTCTGAATAATTTTTGGTTCCAAATTTTCATCAGTTTTACTGGTAGTCTGTCAGATATATATATATATATATATATATATATATATATATATATATATATATATATATAAATAACATTTTTTTTTTTTTTTTTTTTTCGAATTTAAATTATTAACTTTTAGTCATTTTAGTTCAACTTATTTTATTTCAGTTATTTTCTAAATCATCATTTCTAATTTTTATTTAAGTTGTTTGGCTTTTTCATCGAATATTTATATTTTATTTTATTTCAGATTTATTTCAGTTTACGAAAACACTGGGCCTCCTAAAAACAGTATGGTGCAAGTTAAATTTCTAATTTGTTTTGAGTTTTCTTTGAGTTGATTTTGAGAAGCTCTTAAAATGTATTATGCATTGTCAAGTATTTCAGGTAGAATAAATTAGTAAAGGTGTAAATCTGAGGCTATGGCATTCAATACAAAAGAGACATAATGAGTTTTTTTTTTTTTTCTTGTTTTTTCTTGTTTTGTTTTTTTGTTTACACCAACAGAAGAGGTCTCCATTAGCATCTCAGTATCCAACTGCCAAATCCAGGAGAACGTGGTAAACATTTATGCTTTTTTATATTTGGAGACATAGGCCTAAATATATCTTATATTCTTTCAGTATCAAGCTTTGTTTCTGTGTGCAAGAGCTCACTGTTCCTGTCGGTTTGCCTATACCCGCAACCTTGAGTTCCAGTGTGATATAAACACACATTGCCTCTTGGAGATTATTTTGATTACCTGCTTGGCCATGGAGTTGCCATGGTTACTCGAGTCTTTCTGACACAGTCCTAGTGAGATGTGGAAATACTGTAGCTCTATAGGCTACTGGTTTGAATTCAGCCATTGTTACAGTACAAGATATAAAAAGACTAGATCCAAAGAAATCTCATGTATCAAGCATTGCTTCTGAGCTTTGGGAACAACCCATTTTGGCACATGTGCTTACATTTTGTTTCTGTTTTTCTTACAGGATATTAGCACAGTGTATCAGATTTTCCCTGATGAAGTACTTGGCTCTGGGCAATTTGGCATTGTCTATGGAGGTAATGTACCAGAGTTCTTTGACACGGGCATCCGTGTTTTGGAATCTGTATACTAGGAGAATATTATAATATTACTGTATTAAAATAGTTTAATTCAGTACATAACTTCAGAACAAATGTAGTACAGTGATCAATGAATGTGTAATGAGGGTAACTTTATTTTAATATTTACAGTAAATTATTTACTAATTATTTATATAGTAGCCATACTTCACATCTAATAAATGAATGATAAAAATGCACATCCTCCTTTCTGATATAATGCAGGGAAACACAGGAAAACAGGCAGAGATGTTGCCATCAAGATCATCGATAAGCTGCGATTTCCAACCAAGCAGGAAAGTCAACTGCGCAATGAAGTTGCCATTCTTCAGGTAAATACAGAAATCTATAATCAATACAAAGATGGCTGAGTTTGGAATATTTTAATTATTATAATATTATTGTAATACATAATGGACAAATATGGATATATTGTCATGGTGGATTGTAGAGAGTGCACGATGAGACAAAGGAGTATCCAAAATAGACAGTCACAGATTCAGGAGATTATTACACAACCATAAAACTAAGGAACTAAGGAAACTCAGGGCTTAAATACATAGGGAACATATTCAAAGAGAAACCGAACAGGTGTGTGGAAACTAATTAACAGCCAGGGAAAATAACTAGGAACAAACAGAGAAAAAAATGAAATACAACAGAATATATTTAATAATAATAATAATAATAATAATAATAAGTGAATATACACTAAAAAACACTGGGTTGAAAATGGACAAACCCAGCAATTGGGTTGTTTTAACGCAGTGGTTGGGTTAAATGTTTGCCCAACATGCTGGGCAGTTTTATTTAACTCAACTATTGTTTAAAAATTATTTTATTGCTTGCTTAAAATGAGCCCAACGTATGTTGGAAATTAACATTTATTAATAAGTTTAATGAATAATAATTAAACAGTAAACGTATTAAATTGCTTATTAATAAATGTTTATTTATTTTTAATTATTTTAATTATTAACACAATTTTGGTATTAATTTATTAATTTACAATTTATTTTGCTGGGTTCATTTTAAGCCAAAACAATATAGTAATTTTTTTTAAACAATAGTTGAGTTAAATAAAACTGCCCAGCATGTTGGGCAAACATTTAACCCAACCACTGGGTTAAAACAACCCAATCGCTGAGTTTGTCCATATTCAACCCAACTTGGGTTGTTTTTAACCCAGCATTTAATATATTATTAATAATATTATTATTAAAGGCATATTAAATACAAATTTGGGATTAAAAAAAATCTATTTTAGAATATTGGCAATTTCGTAATTTTATAATTAAATATAGATGTCATATCTGTCTTCTGCAGAACCTCCACCATCCCGGCATCGTCAACCTCGAGTGCATGTTTGAGACACCAGAGCGTGTCTTTGTTGTCATGGAAAAGCTCCATGGCGACATGTTGGAGATGATACTGTCAAGTGAGAAGGGAAGGCTGCCAGAACGCATCACCAAGTTTCTCGTTACGCAGGTACATCTCACAGGCTCCGTACAGCGTAACAATGGCAGAATCAGTATACACTCAATCCCATGTAAATATTTGAAGTGAAAATAAATGGTAAAGCTTTGGATTTTTATTTCAAATTTCTTACGTTTTAGTCGGTATTGTAATAATAATGCTGTTCCGCTCCTTTCCCAGATTCTCGTCGCTCTCCGCCACCTCCACTTCAAAAACATCGTTCACTGTGACCTCAAACCTGAGAATGTTTTGTTAGCCTCTGCTGACTCTTTTCCACAAGTGAGTAAAATCCGAACAGAGCGAGAAGCGACAACAAAAGAAAGGAAATATCTGAATGAAGTGAGGCCACACCGAAATTAACATAAATGGATCTGTTTTTGTAAATGCGCAAGAATAAAAGATGGTAATTATAGCGTTCTCATGGTGTGTTCGAGGCACAGGGTTGTGTGTGTCTCTACATTCTAATGAAAGATTTCTAAATTATCCTCCCATTGTTTCTTCTGTCTACTGCACAAGCTTGTCTCTGGAAGCTCTCAAGCAGAAAGATGACTCACTGTTTGAGCGCAGGCAAACATTTTGGAAGAATACTAAACAAATCACTGCGTGTCATTGACAAATATTTTGCAAAGGTGGAAGCAGAACTAGAGCTGTCAACATCTGAGCTCGGTTCTCGTGTCCTCAGGTGCTTGTTGCTGTGCAAATAAAGCGAATGTTTTAAAGGTAGAAAGTGTAGATCAGCAGGAGATACATTGTAACCACATCCAACTGGGTGATAATTTCACTTGACTTTCGTTCAGACCGTGACAACTGATCATTACGGCGTCTGTGGTGTTAAAAGCTAGCGCAAGAACAAAAGGATGTTATTTTTTTGGTCTTTTGTGCATCTCAGTCCTAGTCGAGTAAAATAGCCAATTCCTCCTGGTGTCTGCTTATTGTAAAGCTCATTATTCCTTGGTTTGTCTTGCAGGTGAAGCTGTGCGATTTCGGTTTTGCACGTATTATTGGTGAGAAGTCTTTTAGGCGTTCGGTGGTTGGAACCCCGGCGTACCTCGCCCCGGAGGTGCTTCGGAACAAGGGCTACAACCGCTCGCTGGACATGTGGTCCGTGGGTGTGATCGTCTATGTCAGTCTCAGTGGAACGTTCCCCTTTAATGAGGATGAAGACATTCATGATCAAATCCAGAACGCTGCTTTCATGTACCCACCCAACCCCTGGAAAACAGTGACCCCAGAGGGTAGGTTTTGAGGTGCACGGGATCTTGAGTGAACTTTGGAACGCAACCATCAGTGAATGTGGAACGAAAGTAAAGTTTAAAGGGATAGTTCACTCAAAAGTGAAAAAAAACTGTTATTCGTGCTCATGTCGTTACAAACCTGTATGACTTGCTGTTTTCTCTGAGAAAAACAAAAGAATATATTCTGAAAAATGAAAGTCATTAGGGTGAGATGTATAGGGGTCAGTGACGTGACAGGTCATTTTTTTGTCCAAAGGCCTTAATAATAATAAAAAACAAAGATATGACATCCAAAGAACGTAAGCACAACTAGATCTAATTTCTTGAATCCAAAAGGTTTTAATTATATTTTGCTACATATAAAGGTATTTTAAAGATTTTGAAGGGTCAAAAGGTCATTCAGTTTAACCGCCAATACAGCCATTTCATTTGTGATTAAAATATCTTAAAATGTATATATTTTTTATTCTGGCATGATTTTATAACATCACATATCAGCAGTGTAAAATGGTATTAAAATTATGTGAAGAAGTCGTTGCTTTGTTATGAGAAAGAATATCCGGAAAAATGAATTTAATTGATATCATTCGGAGTAACCAATATAAAGGGACCATTTTGGATAAAGTCATGCGGTCAGTATCATGTGACAGGATGTGATCATTCAGAAACCTGCAAAGGACCACATGGTCATGAAGCAAATTAACTAACTCTCTTTTAACTATTTGAAAAAATCATGTTTTCACTTGCTCATACCCATGTCCCGAAACATCAGGTCATTCGGTACAACCGCTATAAAACATGGAAAATGTTGTAATATTAAAAAAACTTGTACTAAATTTAAAATGTTTGATTGTCCTTTTGCTATCTAACTAGCAAGCTCAATAGCTAGCTAGCTAGATATCAGTCTCTTGGCAAAATATCATCATTCGGTATAACCAAAAGTGTCATTCGGTAAAACCAAAATGTTGGTTAAACCGAATGACTTTTTTTGGTAACAAATTTTGTCCATATTGCAGTGTTAATTGATTATAAAAACCACATAATCTCAATGTTAACACTTAATAAATCTTCAAAATTAATTATATCTCCATTATGTTTTTTTTTTTACACTTTTAAAAAAGTATTCATCAATGACAAAAACAGTTCCACAGAAGAAAGTCATACAGGTTTCAGCCGAGTAAATGAATTTTCATTTTGAAGTGAACTACCCCTTTAACAACAAAACATCAGATTTTGTAGTAAATGCATTTAGAAAGGTTGTGAAATACTGAGATAACTATTTAAACCAAGTCAGAAGCTAGCTGTATTAACCTCTCTTAAGCGGGAAACCATTTCCGTGTTAATCCTCAGAAACGTAAGTAAAGTAATCCAGTCACAGAGCTACTTGGCGAATCCCATCTCACATACGAATAACCTTAATAGGATAGTTATGATGAATTAACTTCTATTAGCTAATGTACGAATATGACCTCTATATACTGCTATTTCTAGTCAGCCTGCTACTGATATTCGCCTAGATGTTAAACTCTATTTTGAAGTCATACTGCAGCTTGATGTTCCTGTTGAAGCTCTGGTTCTTCTAATTATCACCGCCCTGTGACTGTACACATAAATGACCTCAGCTCACCCAAATCATTCCTACTTGGCTCATGGATCATGATCTAAGAAGGTATGGTCAGTATTAATTCACAGTAAAGGTGTGATTTGAGGTCTTGAATAGGTAATATTTACATTTAAGTCATATGCAATCTGTATGAATAGAATTGACCTTCGTCTCATTACCTTAACTAGATTTTTGATGCCCTCACCTTTGACCCTGTTTATTTACTAATGCCCTCTTTCTTCCTCATTAAAATAGAAAGGGAACCAGAGACCACACTTTACTTACTTAAGAACACTGGCAATTGGAGCAAATTATTCACATAGACTTTTATTTATTTATATAGTTTGGCTGGTATCAAATATGGCCATTTTAACAATTACTTTTGTGTTTTTAAAACTGTTTTAATTGAATTTATTCCTGTTTACTGTGAAGTGAAAATAATTAAGTGGCATAACAAAGAGTATCTCAAAAGTGCTTTAAAAAACAAGTTGCAAAACAAATGGAGAACAAATTAGAGGTTAGATTCATTTTTACTGCAATGCATTTACATGCATATACGTTTTCTGTGTAATTTATATACATATATATAATTTTCACAACATATTACATTTGTTAATTGGAATCTATTAATTTCAAAAGAAAAAAACGTGCATCTTTGTGTGACTACCCTGCTACTAAACTGTGTAAATGTGGGAGAGAGATGTGAAAGAGAAGAAAGGAGAAAAGAAAAGATGAAGAGAAGAGAGGGCAAGGGTTAAAGAAAGAGATTGGTGAGAGCGTGCTCAATTTTTGTTACGACCCATTCATGTGTATAATTCCAAACGATCCCTCAGACTAAAGCGCAGAGGCCTCAAGGTTAAGAAACTTTGGAGTGTCTCGGAAATTTGTGACCCCTGAAATAATGTTAACATGATGTTGGTTTTGCTCATTATCCCTCTGGACACAAAATCCCTCAGATTTTCCACCACAGCCCAGTCACTGACAACCTGTTTTGTTGTTACAGCAATTGACCTCATTAATAACCTGCTGCAAGTCAAAATGAGGAAGCGCTACAGCGTGGACAAGTCTCTCAGCCATCCCTGGTTACAGGTTAGAAGATAATGACTTTGATATGCCCTGTGTAGAAAAGCTATGATATGCAAACAAAAAAACCTTTGTTTTCCCCCACAGTCACATTCGGCAACTGAAGTAGAGGTGGAATTACCCCCCACATGTCTGTGTTAGAGAATATTTTTGTCTTAACAAGGCAATAATAACCCATACAGTGCCAATGACTGGTCAACTTAATTGATCAGTTCATGTGACAGATATGCACACATAGTAGGAAACTTGCAAAATAAGTTTAGAATTTTATATAACATTTATTTATAATTACAAAAATATATATATTTTTTAAAATATATACTGTTGTTGTTTTCATCATGTTACTATGTCTTGTGTCTACCCATTTAAATTGTCACAAACATTTCTACTCTATTTTTGCTTTTTTAAAAGAACCTTTCAAATGAATTATAAATAAATAACTATAGCAAACTGAATGGAATATTTTAGGACATTAATTGCAATTGCAGTTAATGTGTGAAATGTTTAATAATTGCTAATTGCAATTAAATGAAAGTATATGATAGTTTTAAATTTATATTAAATGCAATTAGCTGAACTTCAGAGTACTTTTTTATTACCCTCTTTAGTAGGACTTTATTAGTACATCTTTATAAGTAATTTTCGTAATTACTTGTATTGCATTTATGATAAAATTAAATATACTAATAATGCCATTTCTATTGAAACGTCAATGTCATAGTAATTAAGTGACCTTTTATTTCATTAATATTATATTAGCTGCAAGTAGTTTATTCACAGGGGTAGATATTGACAGAAAGTGTTTTTTATTATTATTTCTTTATTTTTCCTATTTTTTTAGCAGTGCGAAATGTTTTTGATTCCTAAAAATATATCTTTATGTCAGGACTACCAGATGTGGCTGGACCTGCGGACTCTGGAGTGCAAAATGCAGGAGCGATATATCACCCATGAAAGCGATGATATGCGCTGGGAGCATTTTGCAGAACAAAATGGCCTTCAGTACCCAGCCCACTTAATCAACCCTCACGCCGATGTCCGCGAAGAGGCGGAGTCTGACGAGCTTGTGATGGGCATGCTCAGCGACAGAGTCAGTGTTCTGTAAATTGCTGCCTACCCCTTTAAGGGTACAACAACGGAACTCAAGCCAACTTTATACTGCGAAATCACCACTTTAGTCAACAGAAAATGACTTGACAGTTCCAGAAGTACTGCACAAATTCATATAACTGTACACTACAGATCAAGCACAAATTTCATAAACACACAGTGCCTAAACCACAAAAGCCAACCTAGCCATACATTACGTAGACAAAAACAGTCATACCCAAATATATGACAATAACACATTACAAAAAAAAAAAAAAAAAAAATCAGTCAAAACAACTGCACTTAAACTTCTACAATCAAATATAACTCTTGTTCTTAACCTGAGAAAAAAATATATATAATTATTATTATTATTTGCCATTAACTGGCACTACACAGTTGAAAAAACTGTATCAACAGTATTTGTTTGTATAATTCACAAAATAAGTCATATAAGAAACAAGTTATAAAGTGAACTTATTTAGCCTTTTAATAAATTTAAGAAATTATTCTGCTATGAAAAGTCAGTTAATGCCACAGATATTGTGGTGACCTGTTGCATCAATGATAACTTGACAAATGTATAGCAGAGAGCATTTATAGCTTTTGTGGTTTTGTGTTTATGTGCTTATGAATGTGTGTGTGTGTGTGTGTGTGTGTGTATGTGTGGTTTGGGGGTTGGTTATGTATGTTAGTGTTCTGTGCAAGTGTAAGACAGCAAAGCAACACTGCCTGTGGACTGGAGATGTTTTTCCTTTTGCTTTCTTCGGATATGTTGGGATAATAATAAAGTGCAGCTGGTTGTGTACGCATAAAGTATTATGTGCTCATGACAAATTTTCAGTGTTTTTTTTTTTCAGTGTTCCCTTTAAGTGAAGATGAAGTACAACACTAATGCACTCATCAGCTATTCTGTCCAAAAGGCTGATTAAATGTTAACAAATTATTTCTTTAGTTATTTAATTATGGGCTGGAATGAGTGCAAGTCACAGAATGGCAGTTTGGAAGATATCAGGCCAAAGGTGAGTGATAATCCATAGTGCTGAAAAAGGATGATATACTGCGGGCTAGTGTTTTTGGCACTCTTCTGCTTCATCTTCAAATCAAGTAGGTGTTATTTGCTGTCTGCCATCAGGAAAGGTGTTTCCTAATCGACAGATGGCGCTGTACGCTTATGCAGCATGAAAGCCTGAAAGTTGGTTCGATGGGACGGTACAGACCTCTCTCAATACATCATTTTACTAGATGGGCAGACTGTTGAAAACAATAATAAGAATAGTAAAACAACTAAAATCAAATGTTGTATAAGCATGGAAAGTTGTAATATAAGTAAGTCTAAGGAGGGTATTTTAGAAAAGACTTTAATCGTGATAGATGTCATATTTAATTTTTCGCGATTGAAAACGAGGATGTGAGGCGAAAAGCCGTACAGTAGGCTATATAGATTTTAAATGACTTGAGTTACGGAGTTTTTCGTCAAGATTCATCCAAGTCATCGTAAGCAAAGTTAAAATTATTAACTACAATCTTTTGAACAAATATTAAATAGTCTCATTTATAGTCTCATTTGTCTATATCACACCAATTTTCCCCTGTTGCTAGCTAGCCTACATATCCAGCTAACTAAATGTATTTTTTCAAGAAAAAGCAAAATTTCTTTTCTTTTCCTGACTTTTGCCTGTTTAATTAGAAATTATCCCATTGTGAAACAGCAGTCGGTGTTTATGAATCATTTACACGACGCCACCAACAGCCTATTCCTGGACAAGAGATGACGAGCTCGCATACTGAAAGAAAGGGAAGAATCTTACAGATGGGCTGTCTATCGAGTTACGAATCATTTGAGTCTGTTTTTTCTCTCTCTAATCCAAACTCCTCCCCACAATAGATGGAGAATAGAGCCAATAGTGCAGGTGTTACACGACCAAAGCAAAATGTAGGCTACTGTATATGAGTTAATTAAAAAAAAAATTAAAACAAGACATTCGATTGAAAACATGGATAAAAAATGAAAAAGAAAAAAAAAAATTGGGGGAAAAAACAGCCAGGCTTTTGTGAAGTAGGCCTACAATAAATTACATCAACAAAATAAAATAAAAAACAACATGCTACAGTATAAAATAAAATATGTTAGTAGCCTAAATTATATGGGTAAGATTCTTTATAAATAGCATACTTTTATACGTTGTTTTGCGTTCAGCAGTTCAAGCTTGTCATGTAAGCTAAACCATTTTTCATGAAAATAAAAATAAATTTAGATGAGTAAGCCATATTTTAAAACTACATTAAGTCTTTAAATATTTCAGTAACAGAATGTCCACAATCAGAAGAGATTTAATCGGCTACTGTCTTCAAAATAAACAAACTAGTGAAGAACTTTTAACCACGCGCTATGAATTTCTCAAGAATAAAAAATATATATATATATATTAAGATACAAATACATTAACAGAGCTATTTAATATCTCTCCGTTTCCTGAGACAATAATCAAGTAATATAAAAGCAATAAACGTATTAAATTATGCTTTAAAAGATTTCTTATTAACACATTTGTATGTTTTCTCCCATATACGATGTATCTCCTGGAGTTGCACATGTTTTCTAGGGAATGTGTACTCGGAAAATTAGTTAGTATGCAAATGAAGAATCACAGCTTTGACAGTGAGTAACCATATGTTCTGGAATTGCATATTAAAAAAAAAAAAAAGGAGAGAGACAGATATATCCTGAAAGGATTGTTGCCGTAGTAACTCCGTTTTTCTTCATCCTGGCTGCGTTGGCACAGACAATTTCACCAAAAGGAAAACAAATATAATAGTTTCGCACGTCTGAATTATTTGGTTCTGTCAGACAAAACACGCAAATATTTTCCCCGATTCCGTGTTGAGCAGCAAACATGAAACCAGACGGTGCAAAAAAAAAAAAAAAAAAAAATGCCGAATAAATGACTTTTTAGTTCACGAGTTTCTTTCTCTCTTTGTGTGATATTAATTCCAAACGATAATTTTTAAATCATACCTCTTAAAGTCTAAATATATAGCGGGTATTGTGTTATTATTCATAGACTGGTGTTTATTAGCCTATTTGTTTTTAATTGATTTATTTAGTCAGAAATATTTTTGTTATCTATGACATTATGCATAATGTCTTGTACCTTGAAACAGTCACGTGTCGCTAACGGACTGACATAAACGACTCATCAAATGAAATCTTGATTATGTGAAAACAGGTTGCGCGTGGCAGGTAGACTGCTGCAGCTATCTGAAAATGTGCACGTGCAGTTTTGTGCCATACGCGCGCGACAGTTTCCTCAACCTCCAGTTATCTGCTCCTGCAACGGAGGAAATTAAAAAATATATATAAAAAATGATTAAACACGTTAGAAAAACAGGTTTTGCTTTTATATTCAATTTGATATCAAATTCTGCCAGTTAGAAAAACATGATGTTGCACTGAGATGTATGCCGGTCTGATGATATAAACAAAAGAGCTATGTTGGTCTTATAGAATGGATCGAAGAATAGCTCACACCGAATTTTGCTAACCTGAATAGTAAAATAAAATGTACATATTTAAAAATAAGGACAAAATGCACTGATATGAAATAAAATGCAAAGGTAAAATAGCTTATAAGTAATAAAACAAAACAACTTAATGCTTGTTTTTAGCCTCATTTAAATAAAAGAAATGTTTCTGATCATTTTTTATTTGATTTGATTTTTTGTTTTATTTATTTCTAATGAACTTTTATTTTCAAGACTTTTTTAAATGCAGGTTTTTGTCTCATTATAACAATGTGTTTAGGTGTGGCGCTAGGGGACGCCAAAACAGAAACTGATACAGATCAGAAATGACAAACGAGTAGAGCATAGACTGAACAACGGGCATATTCAAGCGAATGTAAAAATAAATAAATAAATAAAATGATAATAATAATAATAATAATAATAGGCCGAATAGTAATAATAGCCTAATAAAATAGCCTACCTGTATTCAAACATTCATATATTTTTGCATATTGCAAAATTGTTTTCTTTCTTTTTGATTTCAAAACATTTTTCTGTCCATCCATGCAACTTGTCACAATCATTTGGTTTTCTTGTGTAATGTTTTCAGAGTATCAACTTGATTTTCTTCACTAGTAATTAAATTCAAAGTGGTTAAAAAGTGCAATGAATTCATCACTGCAGGCTGCCACTTTGACACCACTTTAATTTGACCTAAAATGTAAGGTAGCAATTAAATGAAAGTTTTCAATTTTAGTGGGCTGAAAATTTTTTATAGTGTATAGCCATAACAATCTATTAATCTAAGTCTAGTTATCGAATTGAGCAATATGTGAACTGGGTATTTGAGTATTCAAACTAATGAATCCTGTGAAAGAAAGTTCAAACTAAATCCAAAAGTTCATAAAACTTCTTTCAGAGAACTAGCTCTCATGAACTGCTTGTTGAAACCACATTACTTCACAGTGTACACCTCAAAACGTTCATTTTCACTTAAAATATACCCTCCTGTTCTGAATTTCTCCATTGGGAAGTTGTTCAGCTGACAAATTAGACTAGCTAAATATTATGATAACCTTTTCCATCCTAATTTGTAGTGCAGCCTGCACACATGCTAGGATCAACACCAATTACAGTGCAACATTTCAAGTGCATGGTTCAGAGAAATGTCAGGGAGTCAGTGAAGGGGAACGTAGGGTTTTCGGGGTGGGAGTCGAGGGGTCAGTATTCATTTCCGCAAACCCCTTAAACGTAACTCTGAATTTTACTATTAACAGTGCCTGAAACGCATGTGTGCACGGATCACCCACTCAAAAATCTTAAGCCTAGATTTCATTTAAACTCTGCTTTTATGTTTTTGTTTTATCAGTTCAGAGTTGTTTGGTCAACAGTGCGGATAAGAGGCTCTGCGCGGATTGGTCATCCGGCTGTGTGAACTGTTTTCTCTAGCAAAGCAAAGACACAAAAATAGCCCTGTTATTCCACCACACCCAACGTGTTGCTAAATGAGGTTATTCTAGGTTGACAAAACCCACTGCCTGGACCACTTAGAAGTCCCTCTGTGGTGGGAATTCAATAGTTGGCACCGGCTCGCATACTCTTGCCTTGCACGCAAAGGGCTCGTAGCGGAAGTGGAGCGATGGTCAGGTCCATTTCCGCCCAATGAAACCCATCCCCCAAACAAATTACCAACCCTTTCATACTGACGGAGGCAAAAGCTGAAGGATAGGGCACGCTCTGCTGGGATTGGGCAGAATGGATGCACAGGGATTCTCTGCATGTTTGCGTGCTATGTGGTGAAGATTAGTGGGATTACAGGCTTGGCAGAGGGTGGTGGTAGGAGATTAAAGGCCTTCCTCTGCACAGCAGGGCAATTTTAGTACTGCTTCAGCAGGCGAGGCTGGACACTCTTAACTGAAACATGAAATATCTGCGGTGTGTAGATGATTGCTCTGCTCCTGTACAAAAAACCTCATGAAAAGCTTACTTTTGGCATTAAACAACAAACAGATTAAAAGTTATATCACAACATGTCGATGTAGGTCATCCATTGATGATTACAACAGAATTCTAATGTGTTCCTTTTCTCACATGCAGCCGCGAGTTCATTCACTCTAAACCGACCCTGCAGCTGAGCACTTTTAAAGAGGCCTTTAAATACATTCCTTCCCTTAAACATTTGCACCTGACCCCTTTCCTTATTCGTGACAAGCTTCTTAGATTGGCTGAGAGCATGTCATTATGTAATGTTGGGTCTTAACATTAGGCGGACATACTACGGGACCAGCCGTCAGACGTGCACATGACTTTAAAAATATAATCGATTACAGCATTATTTGAGCATTTTATAAGCAAATTCTGAATATTAAATTAGTTTTAAGCTAACAATGCATAGGACTACATTTATGAACAAAATTTCACACATATTTTTAGGAAATGAAAGTGGAAAAAAGTAAGATAGGAAAATAAGGATGCATTCCTTAACAAATGAACTTTCACTGTTAGTTTCACTCAAACTATCCTTGTTCACATTACTTAAAAAAACTCATGTAACTACTTGAACTTAATTTAACTGAGTTGTTTCTACTAATAACGAGTATTGTCAGCTTTACTTAATAATTGTTTGTTAACATTGCCAAGGGAAATGCACAAATTAATGTTGACATAATTAACTGGGCAGTGGATCCGTATTTCCCAGCATGCTTTGCAAAGGGACTGCATTAGGAGAGCAAATTTTGGGATTATAATGATATTTTTATGTGTTTTCCAGCAAAGGAAAGTTTGTTAGTTTATGTTAATGTTCAGTTATGTTGGACATTTGGGAGTTTCTGTAATGTTTTTTGAATTTTGTGGTTACCAATATGCAGAAAAGTGGCACCTGTGATTAAGCTGTGAGTACATATGGATGTTGGAATTGCTCTCAATTAAATTGAGTTTGTTCAATGAGTTTTTTTTTGTTGTTTTTTTTTTTTTTTTTTTTTGTAGAGCAAATTTTAAAAAGCTAAATTTAGTCAATAGATGTGTTCACTTTACGAAATAAACATAACATTATAAGTAAACTGCACATACAAATTTTATGTAACAGAATTCAAAATATTTGTATTTACTCAAAAAAATTTTGTCAGCTTTACTTGAATTGTTAAATTGTTATTTGTACAAATTACTCAATATAGTTGCTTGGGACCACTTGACACTGCTTTTTTAAGTAAATCCAACAATTCATTTTTTTTTTTAAGTGAAGTTTTACATCAACAACAGGCTTTTAATGGTTTATGATAGAGTTACAAAAAATATTTACTACAATATTTATCATCACCAACTATTTAAAGATGAAAGATAACACTCAACAGTTGCGTAATTTTCATTTTAAACATTTAAAAGCATTAAGGCAGGAGATCACTAATGAAAAAAAAAAAAAAAGACTTCAGCAAAATCAGCAACTATATGTGCAAAAGTCTTTGATTTTTAAAAATATATATAAGGCATTGATATATATATATATATATATATATATATATATATATATATATATATATATATATATATATATATATATATATATATATATATCAAATAAACAGGTAAAGATCAGTGAATAATTTTCAGAAATGCAATTGTGATGACGTGATCCTTTAAAAAAATAAAATGAATAAAACTATTATTTTTACAGGTATCATGTGACAGTATGCAATTTACCATTACATGTTACTAGCATATGGAAGGATTTTTTTTCTCTCTCTCTCTCTTTTTTTTTTTTTTTTGTGATGACTGACAGCACATCTTTTTTTTTTCTCTTTTTGTTCTGTCAGTTTTGTCTATGGTCTAAAAGTTCTAAAACCTTTATTTGATAAATTCAGCACATAAAGGAGTTTTGGAGGCAGTATTTCGTTTCCTTTCTACGCTCTGTACAATTTTCTCTCAGTGCCCTATTGTTTTGTCATTCACTGTCCACAGTTAAAATAACGCCCCTGACAAGCAATCCAACCACTCGGACCAAATTAGACATCATTTCTCAGAGAGACAAAAAAACCTGTCTTTCTAGGCTTAAAATGTCCTCCTCATTTTTTAAGTTTCCGACGATTTGGTCAGTGTGTTTTTAATCCTAATGACCCATGACTAAAGTGTTTCCGCACCTAAAAAGCACAAAAGTCTTTGCTTGAAGTCTGCCCTCATATAAAAACACTCGGACATTGTATATAGAAAACTGTTTTCTGTATAAAAAGTCTTTCTGCATTAACCTCCTTTCACTGTAAACAAACAAAGTTCCTTTATTTAGTACTTCCCACAACAATCTGAATGTTGTGGCAGCATGTAAACAGTAAACAGCTATCAAATCCGCCTTCTAATACTTTAAGTACAAATTTATACAACACATAAGCCTCGTTTCTTTCCCGTGACAAACAACATGACTGCACTCAGTTTCATGTAGCGTATCTTCTCAAAAGGACAAAGAACTTGGAGGTCATAATGAAGGGTATGTGCAGCGGTTGATTTGAAAAATTAGTAATTGTGCAAGCATCTCTCCAGCCACTGGCTGTTTTAATGAGTAAATATTAACAGTAATGGCATGCAATTTCCCGTGGTGGTGCTCACCTTGCTCTTGGTTATTCACTCTAGTGACACTGGCTTTGTTTAGCTGAGGCTGTGCCTTACATCACCTTGGTAACCATAATCATAAAAGCCCCCCTAAGTGCGAAGGAGAAAATTAGAGTCCAAGATTTAATAAGGGGTCTTATGATAAACCAATGTTCTAAGGGATAAAATGAGGACATTTTTTCCCTCTCTCTCTCTGCAGATATGAACATCATTTCAACGGTAGTGCGAGAAATTCAATAACTGTCCATTAGTGAGATCCAAGGATAGCTCAAATTTGATAGGAAAAGAAAATAATGAAGTCTGTTGATTGTTTTCTCTCCCTCGTGCTCCCTCTCTCTGGTTGTAGCTTGTTCCCCCTGTAAACAATTTTATGCTGAATTTTAATTCAAAAGATGATGATTTCATTCGTTAATACACCTGCTGAGCAGAGGAGAGTAATCTGGCAGAACCGAGGGAAATGCTGGTGGTGGGGGAATATCTGTGTTATCGCATTCGAAAAGATGAGAAAATTAGACTTTTTGCATTTGTCCACTTAGTTAACTAACGTTGACTGGTGAAGTTCTATATACGCCAAAATGGCATCGTCTCTATTATGTCTTTAAAGGTGTTTTTAATGACTTTTTTTTCCCTTACAAGTAACCCCTGTAATGCTGAATGAGTGTTCTGTTTTGATATTTTCCAAAGGTCATCAGCCTACAGATACAGAGCAGCAAAGGTTAATTGAAATGAAGAAATTATTTTTGGTTACTAAATACCATTGCTGTCAGCGCCCATACGCCCATTCTTTCTTTAATTGTCTTTCCAACTTTTCCCCAGGTGATGAGACTGTCATTGTGCAGGTGTACTGTATGACCATGAGTGCAGAGCTCCTCTGAAAACTGAACCTTCGCTGTCACCCATGTGATGTATTCACTAACTTTATCCTCTCTGTGGCATTAAGAAGAATGAACCACACAGTGTGAGGCCAAGAACGCTCATCAAGAAAGCAGAGCCAGTGGTTTGTGGGACAAACTGAACTCTGATTCTGCTATGAATAGAGTTCTTCATACAGATCTACACTCGTCTTAATGGGACAATTGTGTCTGTCTGTCTATCTATCTATCTATGCAGCAGTAATGAACTTTTTCTGACAAGTAGCACGACCAAACGCTACTAAAACGCAGTTTTTAACACTGAAGTAATGATCAGATGCACTCACTTCTTCTCGCAAACAGTGTTGTAAAATCCGATTCGTTCTAGCAAATCGGTTCGGTCTAAATGAGCTTCTCTCTAATTTGTACCTTATAAAACTCATATGCATAATGATTCAACACTCAAAAAAACTTTCACTGTTAGTTTCATTCAAACCATCCTTGTTCACATTACTTAAAAAACTCATGTAACTACATGAACTTAATTTAACTGAGTTGTTACTACTAAAAATGAGTATTGTCTGCTTTACTTAATAAGTGTTTGTTCAGTCAACATTGTTGAGTGAAATGCACAAATTAAAGGTCCCGTTTCAAACTTTAGTTAGTGTGTAATGTTGTTGTTAGAGTATAAATAAAATCTGTAAAATTTTAAAGCTCAAAGTTCAATGCCAAGCGAGATATTTTATTTAACAGAAGTCGCCTACATCGAACGGCCAGTTTGGACTACATCCCTCTACTTCCTTCTTTAATGACGTCACTAAAACAGTTTTTTGACTAACCTCCGCCCACAGGAATACACAAGAGTTGCGTTTGTAGAGTGTGTTTGTCGCCATGTCGTCGAAACGCTGTTATTTTCATCCCGCAGTCCAATCACCGGGTCTGAGTCCGGCTCAAATTGATAGGGTAAAATTAAAGACATGTTTACAATAACACTGAACGCGTGCATCTCCACGTTATGGTAAGAAGCGTGACCTTTCTGGGCAAGGTTCGCTAAGCTGCTGTCGAATCACAACACAGGAACCGCTGGCACAATCAGAACTCGTTACGTATTTCTGAAGGAGGGACTTCATAGAACAAGGAAGTCATCAGCCCGTTTTTATGACAGTGGAAACAGCGGTATACAGATAAGTAAATTATGTGAAAAATACTGTGTTTTTTTACACGCGAAACATGAACACATGTTATATTGCACACTATAAACACAATTAAAGCTTCAAAAAAACACGAAAAACGGGACCTTTAATGTTGCATAACTGGATCCGTAGTTCCCAGCATGATTTGAAAGGGACTGGGAGCAAATTTAGGGATTAAAGTGTTATTTTTTGTGTTTTCAATAAAAGGAAAGATGTTGTTAGTTTATGTTAGTGTTTAATGTTCAGTTATGTTGGACATTCTGTAAAGTTTTTGAATTTTGTGTTTACCATTATGCAGAAGAGTGTTTAGGCTGTTAGGCTCTAAATTCCTGCTCTCAATTAAATTGAGTTTGTTCAATGAGTTATTTTTTGAGTGTATTTCGTAGAGCAAATAGTTAATTTAATAAGGTAAAATAAGTCAATAAATGTAAACTGCACATAATACTATATAACAATGACAAATTATTTTGTATTTTGTCAGCTTTACTTGAAATTTTGTCAGCTTTACTTGAATTTCTTTTGCTCATACAACTAAATTGTTATTTGTACAAATTACTTAATATGGTTGCGTTGAACCACTTGACACTGCTTTTTTAAGCAAATCCAACAATTCATTTTTTGGAGTGAATGGTCCTCTCTCTCATATCTAGTTTTGGAAAGTTCAATTTATTCCAGTGAATCGGTTTCATTAGAAGGTTCATGTAAATGAACTGGTTAGGGTTGCACCAGCCGTTCGCAAGTTCTTTCTTAAATTGGAAAGTAAAGTCCACCCTAGAGGCTTAGTAACTACTAGTTTTTACTAACTTTGTACTTTGTTCGGTTGCACCATTTATTCTTAAGGCAGAACATAGCTAGTAGGTCGTAAGCTTTCCATAAAGTAATGCATAATTTGATGCATAATTTGATGTTTACCCTCAATGATCCAATAGCAGCCTTCAAATAGGCCTACGTGAGCAGAAGTTGTTGAAATGTTGTGAATTTCAGTTTATAAAGGTAAAAACAAGTTTCCATTAAATACAATGCTACTTAATCATAAATAACATGTAAAGTGTTTTTATATGTAAATAACATTCAGAAACTGTATTTGAAATAAAATGAATAAGGATCAATAAATAAATACTGATACAAAAAAAATATATAAGAAATGACATTTATTGATTTGGAACGATGGGACCGATGAACACAGCGGTGCACTGTTTAGGACGGATTTGTGTTGAAGAGCCACTAACAAAGTAATCTTTTCACATAATTTTCTCACTCATGTAAGCAAGTGTAAATGTCATTATTACCTCATTTACGTCAAAACTACGCTACATTGTAAGTTACGCACAGCTGGTGCAACCGGCCCCAGATTTGTAAAAATGATTCATTGATTTGACTCCTGTACTACTATATTTTTGATTTGGTTACATTTTCTTTTTTGCTGTATTTAGTATAAATTTACCCTAATTCATTTAAAAACATCTAAGTATACTAAGTATATATTTACTTTTTTTCCACCACGTGTCATGTATACTTTGCCTTCCTTATGCTTTGCCGTCAGTCTTAGCATAAAGACTCTAATTAGAAAGTCACATGAAGTGAGCTACTGTGTTTTCAGCTTTAAGCACTGTCACATGGCTCAAAAATAGCTGCTGTTTGCTCAGTGTGACTGGGGGGATTTTACCTGTATTTCAGCATATCAAACACCTTTTCAAACTGCTGCTTTGACAAGTTTCTTGACTGTTGCCCTGGCTGAAGCGACCGTGGCAGTAGCTATGTATATAAACAGGATTCTTTGGTTAGTAAACATTTGTTTCAATGCACATTTAAATTTGAGACTCAGATGCTACAAGGCTTAATAATAAAGTACAATAGTTAATAATAGTTACTACAAGAATACTATAGGAATACGTACAATCCTGGGCAAACAAAAGGGGACAAGCCAAAACTATTTAGTGGGCTTTTAATGGTCTTCACCATTTTAATCACAAATCACTGGTTTGAATTGGACAAATTCAGTAAATAAAGTAACTTAGCATGGAATAGCCTTTCCCAACTTGCAGACAGCTTTTTACAGAAGAGTCAGTGCTGTTCCACACTATGTTGATGGCTTCAAACAATTCATGAGTAGTTGAAAAATATCTCCCAGTTTGTTTGAGTTTAATTTGAGTCCAAATACTCACTACAGGGTTCAAATCTAGACTCTGACCATGCAAAAACATGAGCCTGATGGACTTGCTCTCAAGCCACTTCTTGGTTCTCATTGCAGTTTGGGCAGAAGCATTGTCTTGTTGAAAAATGATCATTCCTCTTTTGATAACAACTTTTCACTTGTGGGAAGCAAGCAATTCTGCAATATTCTCCTGTACTGGAAAGTATGACTTTTTATAGTGAAGTAGCTCACCAATAGCAGTAGCTAAAAAGGCTCCCTACACAATGACATCTCTTCCTCAATGCTGCACTCAACTTCCCATATTCTGTTTTTGATGTTTTTCTGAGACAGCAATGGCTTTTTAAGTCGTGCATTTGCTAATTTCCTGGCCGAGAATTTGTGGTTAAGACAATTTAAAAACTTATTCTTTAGCCATTTTGGTTTTGACCTTTTTTTTCCTTTTTTTTTTGCCCATGCTATACTCTACAAGCATCTCTATATGTCCTTACCTAGATTCTTAAACCTGAAGCAAATCCTACCTGACAATTCATATAATATCTAGCATCAAACAACATGTGACATGTCATGCATTTACTGCCTGTTTACAAATATCCCAATGGCTGAGGTTGCCTTGCTCAGTGTTGTTTACACCAGAGATCCAACAGTATTAATCTCTGCTCACTGAACGGAATCTAAACAGACAGCTTGCATGGAAGAAAGCATAAACAAATCACAGTAGCCTCATGCTTTTACAATAAATCCTGAGGACAAGAGCTGTCAGACACTATCTGCTGACCCAGTCCCCAGTCTTGGAAATGTTCTTACATTCTCTAAGACCTCTATGCCAAAATCACTAGGTTTTTGTATGCAGCCATTATTCCAGCCTTCAGTGTCACATGATCCTTCAGAAATCATTCTAATATGCTGATTTGGTGCTCAAGAAACATTATAAATATCTATGTCGAAAACAGTCGCGTGACTTCATTTTGTGTCGTGCTGTGATACATTTGAAATTGAAATCATTTGTAACATTACAAATGTATTTCCCTCTAAAATATTTTTAAACAATTCAGCTCAATGGTCCAGAGGATCCCCTAAAATAAAACTTAAAAGTTGTAAAAATCTGTGAAAATTTCTACTTGGTGAATCCCGTTGGAGCTTTAGTTGCTTTTCTTCAAATTTAACAGTACAAAAGAAACAAACAGCGTGAAATTTCAGGACTCTCACAAACTATGTAGACATTTGAAATGATTGCGACTGGTTAACTGCCATTTTCAATATTTCACTGTCTCTTTGTCTTTGGGGTTTTGGCCAATCAGGAACAATCATAGCTCATCAATGTAGTGCTTCAGAGAGACTGACCAGTGATTACACTCTTACAAGACAAGTGTGTGTGTGTGTGTGTGTGTGTGTGTGTGAGTGTGTGTGTGTGTGACATGTGATGCTTGAGTGTCTGTGAGCGGTTGGGGCCTGGGGGCTCATCTAACTTTAAAAAAAAAAAAAAAAATTCTGTTAAAAACACATTTTATAAAAAACAAAAAAAACAAACGTGTTTGTAGCATTTCATAGAAATATGTCAGAATATAAATAAGCCTCAAAGGCAGGATGAAACATTTTAAGCTATTTTTTCCCACTGTATTGGTATTTTGAGCATGATCTATATTTGGTGCATTATTCATGATTAAACATTGCATATTGCCAAATCTTTTCTTCTTTTTGTCTAATCTCTTTTTTCTCTGTAGTCAGCAACCATATACCCATGAACATCAAAAGTTAGCCATGTAACAAGCAACATTTTGCTTTAAGGTTAGGATTAAATATAAGAAAAATATACGTATGGTGCATTTATTTGTACATCTCACTCCACAAATTAACAATTTCACTTCAAATTCTGATTTAAGAGAAAATGGCAATACATTTGACATGGATGCCTGATCTAACAATAACGCCATGACGTAGCGTGTTCAACATCTCAATTATTTATAATTTGAGAACATTTTCATTTACAAACTGGAGCTTCATGCATATAATCTTTAAAGTAAGAGGACACAATCAGATTACCTTACATAAACTGCAAATAAAAGATGCAAATCAATCATTTCTCTGAGACATTTCAATGCTCTGCTCTGCTGTTAACCCATCAGCTCCTCTCACTATTAAAGGTGCTAAAGAGGATGTTTTGTTTTATACATTTTTGCAATATTACTTGAAACTGTCTTTACTAACTGATAAAAGACTATTTATTAGGTGCACTGAAAGGAATAATATTAATATACATCATCTGTGCACGAGGTAGGGCCTTAAAAACATCAGCCAATCGTTTACGCGATCATCGCGTAAACGATTGGCCCTCTGGCTTGTCAATCACTGACGTGACGTTCCTTGTGAGAGAAGAGCGCGGCTGCGCTCTCCAGTAACTTTCCACACTCCACAGGCGCTGCATGCAATGTTTTTGTCAGGAGACAGGAGTAACAACTGCAGATTATGAGTTACCTGCGGTGAGTCCGACATAATGAATCCAAAAAACACGAAATGCCGAATGCCGGTGGTAAACACTCGTGTTCCAATACTTGTGCACGAGTTTTGGGAGGCGTTCCTTTGAAATGAGCTGTGAAGGAGGGGGGTTGTTCTTACGCATGCGCTCATTTCAAAAACTCACTAACAGTCTTTGGATTCTCAGTCGACGAAAAAAATCCTCTCTATCACCTTTAACATCCTGGGCCCTTTTGTAGAGAACTGCAAAATGTATTTCTTTAAAAAACATTTATATCTTGTTCTGACGACCCATTCTTTTTTGACAGAAGTTTTTTTTAACTGCTTTTTATAAGCAGTTAAAACCACTCTTATTAGCCAAATATTTTTTTTTCTCACATAATCATTTATGGCTCTAAAGGAGCACTAATCTAATCATTACAGTTAACTAAATTATGTGCTGTAGACATGAAAGTCCTCTTGTGAATGGTATGGGTTTTTAAGTTAATCACAGTCCAAACACAAAATAAGAATAAAACCAATCCTCTACTCTTAGCACCTTAACAAAAATAAACAGTCCCGGGAGAATAGCTGAAACAAATTCTCAGTCACTGAAAGGGATAGTTCACCCAAAAATGAAAATTCTGTCATCATTTACTCCCCCTCAAGTTGTTCCAAACCTGTATAAATTTCTTTGTTCTGCTGAACACAAAGGAAGATATTTGGATGATAGGTGATAGGTGTGCACAAGCAAGTGTAACATGTCAGTTTATTTTGTAGATGATGCCTTCTCATTCCTTCTCAGCTCCATTAACACATATTAAATTTTACCCTAAGTTTAGAGAAAAACACAATTAAGCCCAACTTCAAAAGCCTCCTCCAAACATAAATCTGTCATTTAAGTCATATCATAGTCATATGAATCGTTCCTGCTTACACCAGAGTTATATGCCATTCAGAAATAAAATTCCAATTTAATGCCCGAATTTGATTTGATGTAGCAAACAGGATGCAGAATTGCAATTCGAATTTAAATATAAGGAAGGCAGAATTAAAATGAACTGAAATATAAAAGTCCTTTTATAAAACATTAATCTTGAGTAATATTAATTAACTACCTGCAGTAACTATAGGGTTATGCATAATGTATAGTTATTATATTGTAACTTCATGTAACATGTGTAACAAGGACACTGTAAAATAAAGTGTTACAGATGGATAGATCTGAAGTGTCAAAGTGGCACTCATAATTTCTCTTTTAACTGTCTTTTGCAGTTACTTGTGTTTGTGTTCCACACCTTTCTGCAGTTGCATTTTGGAACAAACAGGTATTTACGGTTCATATTAACCCGACGTGCACCACAGTGTTTGTACCCTGGGAAAGGCCCATCTCCCAGAGGGCTTGCTGGGCCAATCTGGTGGTGTTGTTCCTAACCCTGGGAATCCTTGTCCACATTGTGCACACAGTGAGAAAGGTAATCCGGACGGATGGTCTCCATGAATCACCGCCACATTAAGAGTTTCAGCCCTCTCATTATCCTGCACCACATTTCCCCCAGGGGGCCGGTACTGTGCCTGAGCCTCACCACATACAGCCGCTCATTACCAATCTGCCAACCGAGGCCCGTCACGGCCAGAGTCCCTGGTCTTGCACAGGTAAGGGGCCTGGTTCCTTTCTCCACCTCCATACAACATCCACAGACTCAAGGGTGAACAGAAACAGCATGCTTTTCAAAGGCGCTGCAGGTGTCACCATCCCAGAATCCACCAGCAGAAACCCTCCCTTCACATGTGCTGTCAAGAAACAGAGGCCGATAGGAGAGCCTGGAATAATGGTGCGGTAAGTGTTTGCCTCACTCACACGTATTCCCTCATGAGAATTTATATTCCCACAATTTCGAGATACTGATATTGGTGGGAGAGTTTGGGTTAAACGGCACTCTACCAATTAGGGTTTTTTTTCCCAAGGATGTTTCCCAAGGCAAGGATGACTGTCATAGCACAGCCAAATGTAATGTCTTTTAAAAAAAAAGACTCTTCCTGCATAAAACAAAGCATATTTGCTTTTTAATTTGTGCCTAATGTTCCAAAGTGTTTTTCAAAGTTTGTATTCAAATTTAGTGACAAAGTTTGAAGCTAGCTTCAACTGTAATTAGGGAGCAGAGCAAAACACAATTATTATTTTTTTATAACAAGTATTATGGTTCACTAGGTAATTTTGCTAGAATCAGTGGCAGATGGCAGTAGTGCTGCAGGACCTGCTCGCTTTTGCTTGTTATTAGCTTTATTTGGAACATACACATCCTCTTATTAATGGCTTGAGGAAAAAATACAGATGTGTCTTATCAAACTATATACAGTGGCTCCTGCCTTCTTTTTCCACAAAAAGTGGAAGTTGGCTGTATCGATTATATACATGCTTGCAATTAATTATCCATTTGTGAACGAATAAACATGCCTCTAGTAATGTAAGTTGACATGATAAACCATGCAAACAGAATAGGTGATCAGTAACTAAACGGACAATAAAACTTCAGAGCAATTTAATAACATCTGAAACGAAGACGGTCATAAATACAACCTTAATTTATAAAAACAGTACTCATGGTCTCTATATTGTGTGTTCCTCACAGATTCAGCAGAGATGCATTTGAGATGCTTGGGAGTCATGTTTGTTTCCAAACACGTGGTATTGTTCTGGTGAAACTCGATACCGGCGTGCCAGCTGAGTAAATGCGTGGGTTTTGCAGCTGCCGCTAATCCAATGTCTTCTGTTCCAAAGCCGAGTTTACCTGCACGGTCACCGCTCATTGTCTTCAGCAGCCTCTACCTATACTTTGTCACTTCACCTGACATGAAGGCATGCTTGACTTTCCCAGGCCCTCACTGATCCACTCCAACACTCCCTTGAGTGCTGTTTATAAAGTTCATTTAAGCTCCCTCACTAATGTCTGCTCTGCACTGGCCATGAAAGACAACACTCAAGATAAATCAAATATCCAGGAATAAACCCACTTAATTTTATTAGAAATTTATTGGAAATTACTCGCTACAAACAGGGTAAAAAAAATAGGTCTTTCAATAATGGTGAATATAGGTGCTAAATTGATTTTCATAGCAAGTAATATTTTATATATATACATATATATATATATATATATAGGGGGTGTGTGTGTGTACACAAACACACATTGCTCAAATCAGCCAACCTCTAAAAAGAAGATAACTCAATAACTCAGACTTTGCTCATGACAATCTCTCATCAGGTTATTATGCCATTAATTACCGTGAATAAGCCATCTGATGAAGAAGTCATGCTACTGTTAAACACTCACTTCTCAGGGTTTAGTGGTCTCAGGGGATCTGACCTCCACAGAGTGGACTGTTGATGTGTTTGAGCCAGCTGCTTATATACTGTCATGATGACTTTGTCTCTGCTTTCATGGACTCTTATTTTGATATTCTTTTGTCTTGTTGGGCCTATGTTCAGTTCCTGTGTTTTTAGTTCCAGCCTCACATCTCAGTCAGCTCCCTAGCTTCCTAGGTTGTGAATCAGTATATCGTGTAAATGAATGTGGCCGACTCCCTGATCAGTGCACTGGCTACTGAACTGGAGAGCTGACTGAAATGCATGCCTTGTCTCCATTATCTTGTTAGTTTCCATAGTTACCCTTGTTTGTTACCATATCAACTAATCAGCACCTGTCCTTCATTTAGCCCCATTTCATCTAGTGTATTTAAACCCTCAGTCATCCTCTGTTCAGTGTCTTGTGTTAACGTTATCTTGTTTCTCATTATTGTTCCTTGTGTTTATTAAATGTTATTTCTAGTGATGGGAGAAACAAAGCTTTTAAACAATGCTTCGCAAAATGATTCACTTTTTCGATGTGTTCGAAACGCCCGTTAGTCAGATCAGTGTAAATGCAACAAAAACTCAGACCAAACATGCATAAAACACCCTTTTCAAACCCACTGCAAATGTTTTATTGAATATAAAATCTATAAAATGCAATTAACTAAGCATCTAATAAGATTAAATATATTAAATAAATGATTAAAAAGTTTTGTTTGTTCCATGGATGGCTCAGCTAAACAGGCCATTAAGGGAATACTAACGACTATTATTCGTTTTAATTATACTAATGTCTCATTAAAACGTCTACAAATGTATAAAACTGATCAGAGATCAGGTAAGAGCCATAGACATTTGCTCAATGATTCGCCACTAGGGAGCGATCTCAGTAAATCCGCATGATTCAACCACTGAAATTTCGAAACATATCGAAAAGGTTATGACGTAACGAAGCCTCATTTACTGAAATCTTGTGACTTTGGCAGTTTGATACATGCTCCAAACCAGTGCTTCGAAACAAAAGATTCGTAAAGGTTTCGAAGCTTCATGAAGCAGTGTTTCGAAAGCGCCCATCAATAGTTATTTCATCATTCATCTGCGTCAAGCCTCTTGAATCTGGGTTATCTAGTTAAGCCAGTATGTGACAGTTACATGAATTTCCTGCTTTCTTAAGCTTATATAAGACATTTTAATGTTGTAGAGTTGTACAATTATCTACTATGGCCTAGTCCACATGTACACTGGTATTTTTATAAACTGAGTTTTTCCTCCTTCGTTTAAAAAAAAATTGCGTCCACATGAAAAATGAAAAAATACACTATGAAGCGTTGTCAAGAGCATGCCAAACCAGCAGGTGGTGATATACCCCTAACCATAAAGCATGTTGGCCAATCAGAAGCCTTGAAAATAGGTTATTACCGGTTCCGACTTCACAAGCCAAAATCTCCGGTTTCACCGTCTACACGACAACAATGCAACTGGAGTTTCTAAAAATCTTCACCCTGTCAGGAGTTTTCAAAAAAAAATTGTTTCGGTGACTGGATACTGCATGTAGAAAAACGGCCAAACCACATAGAAAAACTGCGGTTTTGAAAACACCCGTGTTCGTGTGGACAGAGCCTAAAAACAGAAAGGTTTTTCCTTTGCGTCTTTCGTATACAGACGACAACATTGTCAAAACGATCACTGTTAAACTTCACACATATCTGCAAAAATGATTAAAAATGCTGTATTTTGCATGCCAGGCCAGTAGTTGGCAATGTAATTTTGTAAAGAAAAACGATGCGCCTATAGACTAAACACGATACGGGTGCTCATGATGCAGGTATAAAACCAATAGCCTTAAAAACATACAACTTTAATCTACGTATCAGAGAGAAAAAGAAACTACACCCTTAATGTGCACAATTAAGCAGGATGCATTTTCTTTCTAAACTTTAGCAAAATATAAAATTCTTCCAACATTGTCATATTTCATGCTATAAATCTCATCTAAAATCTTTTAAATATGCTAATAAATTGCAGCATACTGCTGAAGGCAAGAGTTAATACTGTCAAATAGCATCACGTTAGCAGAGATAAACATTGATCGTGGCAAAACAAGTATCTTGATGCCATGACTGACAGATGGCTGTCAAATCAGATGAGAGTGATAAGTGCCTTGCCATTTTGAAAAAACAACTTCCTCTTCATGACCCTCTGACCCTTGACCTCTAACCTGACTCTTGTTCTGTTTTCTTAGCTCACAGAGGGGATTCTCTACAGGTGCAGGACCAAGAGGTCACAGAGTGTGTAGCAAGTGACCACCAATTGATGCCCCTCCCAAACAAGCAGAGAGCAACGGGGATCTGACCCATGGGCTTTGTTCCTGCCCCATGTCATTGTGAGAAAGAAAGATGACGATATTGAATGACTACAAGAAGGAAACAGCATATTCCGAGCCCAAGCAAACAAGCGTCACACTAAAGCAAAAGGTGAAAGCGTAAGAACCTATTTAAAGAAATAAACAAACACTGTTCTGCTCTGATTTAGTGCTGCAGATAAATACTGCCCATAATGTGCAGGATGATTTAATATTAAATGTTAGCTTCTCAGTTAATGTTCTTTTAATTTTACTGCACTCATTACTCTCCTACATTATCTATGCTAGCCTATGTACCAGTTCATACATCTACTTACTCTCTCGCTCACCCACTTGCACATTCGCTCAAGCATGCTTGCGTTCACACAGTCAAGTCGAGGCACTTAGACACGTTGTGTTCAGATTCCTTGTGTCAAAACTGCCAACACTTAGCTGATATGCATCTGATGACTTATCTGTATATTAAAGGGAACTATTTTATTCTGCTACACGTACCTTAAAAGAAAAATAAAAGCATTTCCCATTGCATTTCAAGCAAAAATAAACTGTTTATTCATCCGTAAAGTCCTCCCCAGTTGTGGAGCTCTGCGACTCGACAGGTAGACGAATACAAATGCAACATATATACAGTAAAATCACCGCCAGACGGTAGGATGACATTTAACATGTGTTGTTCATTCAGATGCAACTGAAACTTAGCTTGGCAACTTGGAGGTCGATAGCCTAGTAATAGTGCAGCTCCTTGTTCTGACAAGTCAGTAATTAATTCTCAGGGTTAGGTTTTCTCTTCATGACTTTGGATTGGTAACATGTGCGAAATGCCAAATTGGATGATTGGATTTATTTAAAGTGATTGTCGGAAGAGTTTGGACAGATCGGTAGGTGGGTTTTGGGAAAATTTGGTTTTGTACATTATTTGTCATACATACATAGATACATACATACTCAGTCAAGGCATTGCTTACCTGCTCGAGTGATTTCAAAGGCTCCGTCCCCCTTCAGTGAGACCAATGAACAAGTGCATGTTAAAACAGGCATGTTCGAGCCATTTAAGATGTGTGAGCCACACTTCAACCATATCAAAGCAAATAACAACAATTATTTCTCTCTTTCAAATGCTGGCGATTATTTGTACTTATAGAGGTGTAATGAATAATAGCAGTTTACTAGAGGAGGGGAGGGCTCTCTCTCCCACCGGAGAGAGGAAGAATGAATTAATAGGCATCACACCACTCAGCACAGTGCGTGGTAGAGGAACAGCATGATTACAGTATGCTATCAAGAAAATTAGTTGTTTCATTTAAGTATATCCCCAGCATGCCGAAGAAACATAACAACTTGCTTTTGTTTACAGAATGCTTCATTATGTAAAGACAAGCTCAAGATTCCAAACACCTGCTACCACCAAATCACATATTCAATTATTGTGCTTGCTTAAGATCATCCAAATATTTTGTCCACTTACCAAGAGCAAAAACAGTACTAAAGTGATTATGGCTGCGGAGTCAAATTTCTGCTCCGAAGCAGCAGGGCTAGGGAATAGCGTGGCACTAAACCTTCATGAAATTGACTCTATATATCTCTAGAGGTCGTCTAGCGGGGTCAGAGGTCGCAACCTGCGGTCATTATTCACCCATAAAGTACTTTGATGAGTAATGCGACACTTTGTCGACAAGGTTTTCAGATAATTGTCCCAACAAAATACCGTGATTGAGTTACTCCCGGAAGGCAAGACATTTTGATAGAGACATGTTGTTATGAACACGAATCTGAATTTTAATTTTGCATGTGTCCATTTCACCAATGTATTTATGGGCAACTGAAGGAGTTCACATGCAGGAAGGACTTGGTGAGTTCTACCTTCAAGACTAATAAATGTGTAGCGTCTACAAGATTTTCAGATAACTGTCACAACAAAATGATTGAGTTACTCTTGGACAGCATGACATTTCTTGATAGAGAGTTTTTGAAACAAACTGGATTTTTAATTTTGCATTTGTCCATTTCACCACAGCACACATTGTATTTATGGACAATTGAGAAGTTCACGTCCAGGGGCCAGTTCCATAAACATAGCTGCTAAGTTAAGACTGTGTCCTAACTAGACTGACCAACTAGCAATTAGTTGGGGCTAAATAGTCTTTTCAATTCAAATTAGACCAATCTACCTTTTCATGAAACTGACATAAAAAGTTATAACCAGTCTAGAAGAAAAAATTAGATGATTAACTTGACTAACTGTTTACAAGTTTATGCAACCAGCTACAGGAATAGTCATCAAGAGTGATAAAAAGAAACAGGTTTGACTTGTTCATGTAGAGGGACTTCGACAATGCAATGGCCACACATTCTACCTTCAAGACTAATTATAAAAATAAATGTGGAGCATTGAAAAAGTTTTCAGATAACTAGCCAAAAAAATACTGTGATTGAGTACCTCCTAGACATGACATTTTGACAGAGGCATGTTTTTTGGAATTTTATGGATTTTAATCATCTAAATACTTTTGTGTGTGTATCGATTTGACAGCTGCACAATGTATTTATGGGCAACTAAGGAGTTCATGCGCATGATTAGACATCAAGAATGATAAAAAGAAACAGGTTTGAATGGTTGTTCATATAGAAGGACTTCGAGAATGGTTTCAGATAATTGTCCCAACAAAATATGATGATTAAGTTACTCTTGGACAGCAGGACATTCCTTGACATTGACATGTTTTATGAAGAATCTGGATTTTAATGAATCAAATCACTTTGTGTATCAATTTGACAGCAGCACACAATGCATTTATGGACAACTGAGGAGTTCATGTGAACAAATAGTCACAAAGTCATAAAAACGTTTTGACTTGTAATTCCTATAGAGGTACTTTGAGAATGCTTTAGTCATCTGTTCCAGCTTCAACACCAATTATAAAAATAGAGTGTAGACATGCCAGTAGAAATGTCCATTCAAAGGAGTAAGCAGCTGTTTATCTTTATCCTTCCAAACTTTCATTTGGAGCTCCTTTTAGCATATTGCGTTAGAGCGTGGCATTAATTTTGCTGGCTTCATATAGACTACGTACACGGGGGTCTCGCAGAGGCCACGTCTTTCACTGCGCTATTGTGTGGAGATGGAGGGCACCATCGAGAGATCTGCCAAGGTTGCCTTGTGTGCTTTTTGACTGACAGGAGGCCTGCGGAAATGGGGTGAGACTGGGGGAAAGCCATTGCAATGGGAACTACACTCAAGATTTGAATTGCCTTCTCCACTCCAATCAGCTTGGTGCAAGTTAAATGAAGTGCCTTTGCTCCTCCACCTCCATCCCTCTCACTCCCCATCTGCAGAAAGAAACCATGCAGGAGGCTGACAGCGCTACAATCAGTTTGCCATTCACCGCTGCCCCTATTTTAACTTGTATATGTGGAAATGGCATTGATTGTTAACTCCGACCTTAGCAATTAGAGCCAAGAGAAATATTTGAAGAGTTTCGAACGGAGCCTCGCGAGTGTTTTAAAGACAGATCAGTTAAGCGTTAAAGGAAGGGAAACACCATGTTTGTTTTCACCCATCCACCATCATTGTTTCCGTCGAGTTCGGCGACGAAGCCGCGCCGCGACCGGGGGCGTCTTTGAGGAGACGATACGTGCGTCTCGCTCGCGTCAACGGGGGGGGGGGGGGGGGGGGAATCGAGCGGGAGCCCGAGCGACTGAGTCTGCTATTAAAAGATGTACAAGGAAAATGTACTATTTAAACAAATACTTCCCCTCGATTGCACACACAAACACATGCAAATGCATTGACGCTCACAATGGATAACTCGGACTCAGTGTAGGAACAGGAGGTGCTGACTGAAGTATTTGTTTAAATGAATCGGCGCTATGAAAAAACAGATGCAGCAATTAGGAGCCCCATTGCCGCACACCGGAGACATGACAAGAGTGCATGACAGTGGCTTTCACCCTCACTCCCCCTTGTCTTCAACATGAGTCCTCTAACAATCCCTGTCAGGAACACTCTTTGAGAAGTGCTTGCACCAGACAATGGCTCTTCACCCTTATTTTGTGCTCTAAGTAGTGCTGCAGAATGCTGGAAGGAGCTGAAAACAGGCAGTAATGTGAGAAAGACGGGCAGCCATTGTGGGAAGTGTGAAAACCAGAAGGACCCTTTTCAGAGGCTCGCCTGAAAGTGCTATGAAGACCTTTAGTCCTTTGCTCTCCCTGAATCCCCAATTAGACAAACATTAACATCAATTAAGCCTTTATAGGACACAGGTTCCATATAATTACCTTAATGGGTTGACGCTTTCTTTAGCAGCAATTTCTTAAACAAACTTGAGCCTTTGTGTGACGGGCTAAGAAAATTTTCAGCAGGGAGTATTTGCTTTTGTCAGGCTTTCTAAAGAGACAGACGAATTGTTCTATTTAACAACAAACACCTTCAGAGAGGAGCCTCAAGCAGGCCCAGTTCCCACCACATCTGACTCGACCGTTCCAAGCTGATTATCCAATGGAGACAAAAAAATCTGACCAGCCGGGAGAGCGAGGACACATGCGGTGAGGGGCAGCACACAAAAGGGCCCAGTGAGCCCAGCCCAGCTATGTGAGCAGAGCACCAGAGAAAGAGCCCCTCCACTTGAATTAGCTCTCTATTTAATGTCCCAAAGAGCCAGATCCGTTCCCTGTCTGAGAAACAAAGGGGGAAGAATTAGAAAAACAGGATCTCTCTTCATAAAACAAGGCAAATTCGCACTGGCGAATCGCAAAGGAGGCGCAGTTAATTAAGCGCAGACCCCGTTTTGTTCTTCCCCTTCCTGTCCTGCTGCCCATTATCTTCTGTAATCTGTAACGAGGCAGGTTGTGGTGAAAAAAAAAAAAAAAAAGTGTCACGGCATCAATCATAACCTTTTATTCGCGATTCAATGGAACTTATATCTCACAAATACGTTTATTGAATTATAAATATGGTCAAGAAGAGAATACACTCCAACATACTTGGGATAACTTGAAGTAGCCAAAGAAAAACACGCTCTGACTAGGGTGCTTGAATTGAGAAATTTGGAACAAATTGCTCACCAATCAGTAGCACAAATAACACTTTAAATCACAGATATTTTTATTCTACTGGCACTCTGTGTTCCAAAAGTGTGATGATTTTATATTCAGATACATAATAGCTTGTGCCGTAGTTCTTTACATTCGTATTTGAATGTGGTTTGATAGTTTGATATACTGACTGATAAAGTTTTGGCACTATAAAATATTTACTTTCCGCAACCATTATTAGTGAGAAGAAATGTTACACTTTTGTTGTGCTCACACACAAACATGTGAGCATGGTCAAGCACTGATGAGAGTGGGATACAGTATATTAAGTGGCAATTGGCCTCTAGAGGGCAATGGCTCCATAGCCCACTCAGTCAGACCAGGCATCACATGTGTCTGCCCCTAGTGTGACATGGGCTAAATATGTAAATCATGCTATTTGGCATCTATAATTAGACATACTCTCTAAATATGGAAAGCTGTGTTAACCAGCACTCCGATATTAGCATATATATACGCACCTTAAATGTAGATTAGTATATAGATATTTGAAGCTAGCAAATCATGTCACCTTCATTGAAAATAAACTGAGCCTTTATAATAATTGTGACGTGTGTGAAACCTCGCTAATGGGAAGTGATTCATTATATCACCTCCAGTCTTCAAAAAAATCACAGTCCAGAGGGTGGTATTGTTATTTGTCTCACACCTTAACAGTTGATGGAGTTGCAGAATGAAACACAAATCTGCTAGTGTGGTGAAAAATTCAAAGCTAGCATTTTCAGAGGTGAAATGTGGTTAATGGCATTTAATAACCCTTGTCGAAGCAATTTGTTTTGTTTTGTTTTTTAACATTCATAAATAGACCTTTCCAACTGTGTCTCTGTAAACTATTATAAAAAATTAACTTGACAAAACGAAGCCAAATATTCACACTTGAAATACTTTTGCCATCAGTTCTGTTGAAACTACACATTGTCAGTGATACTAGGCTTTGTCTGTTTGTTCTGAGAGCTAACACAAGTTTGGACACAATCTGAGGAACATTCAACAGACAATTATGTCTCAATGCAATGCTGTTGCTGTGACTGTGAGGATTTCTTAATTCAAAACAAAGGCTTTCCAGCCAAAATTGTGATGTTGGCAGCCAATGAAAATGAAAATATTTTGAAATGTAAAAGAAGACAGAGCTACTGATGTGACAAACAATAATTATACAAAGTTCTCTTATTAAAAATAAAGAAAGAAAGAAAGAAGGAAAGAGAGACAGAAAGAAAGAAAAAAAGAATGAAAGAAAGAAAGAATAATTTAATAAATCACATGTTAATGTACCATTGTTGGCATTTCAAACAATGGTCATTTTAAAACCCTCAAAAGGAAAGATATTATATAGTTTTAAATTCTTGATGGATTCATTTGAATCTGCAAATGAAATGATAAAGCTTTCAAAATGCCTAATTCAGTACAATACTGTTTTTACTCAATTAAAAGTACGAGATATTAAAATTACTTCAGGTATAAAATACATTTTTATTTCTTAGTTTTGTTTTTTGACTTGGTTATTACTTTTACCTAAAGTATTTCTAGATGTACAGTAAAATAATTGATGATGGACACACAGCGAAGCAGTCTTTGTATTTAAAGAAACAAAATGTCACAACAGTTGAAACTCGGGTTCCTTTTGTGACTGTTTAAATCCTTCAACCCATAGGAGTTCATTTTCATTGCACTAATCAAAGCTTTTTTTTTTTTTTTTTTTTTAGAGAGAGAGAGAGAAATATCATTCACAATCTGTCAAAATCACATACCAATTAATGTATATTTAGATTACATTAACAACCGTGCTACTTCCAGAGAGGTAAAGCTCGTGGTACCAGGCTAGAACTGACAGTTCAATTGGAAATCCCAGCATGATCAGTCTAATGACTGACAAAAAAAAAGAGAAAAAAAAAGAATATTACGACTCTTTGTTGAAGCTCTGTTTTCTAATAACCTCCAATCAATTGGAAATTGATTGCTTAATAACCATTTATTCAGTCGCATAGTAAATAACATTTTTAGAACTGTAAAATAAGGTCCTAATAATTACCCACTGCCATATTCTCTCAACTAATCTGTGTGAATTTATGCCTTAATTCAATATGCCCTTTTGTTCTAACCAGTAAAATGAGGACTAAAATGGATGTGGTTATTAGCTCTGGCTCCTGCAGTAAGCATTTATTACTTCAATAATTTTATCTAGTGAACACTCAGCCAGTGAAATAGCATTATATAATGAATTTTTCTGGTTACATGGGTTGTTTTGCGTGTGGCACTCTCAACCTCTCCCCCACAGAAAAAAAAATCTTGCTTTAGCCTTGAGACTTGCTCTAAATCACAGCTTGTCCAATCAAACCTGCTCTGTACAGCCTGCAGTATTACATTTCCAACACCGTTAGTCTAACGAATGAATACACATGCACTTAGATTACAAACACACTTTCATTCATGTTAAAATCTCCCGGACAATATTCATTTGCAGCCCATCTCCTTCCCGGTCGGATACACGGAGTGATAATAGCCACCACCTTTAAAAGTCATGCTCCAAGGCTTAATCTTTACGAGCAGTAAGTGGCTACATGTCCTACAAATGCGCCGAGGTGATTTTTATCTAGGAGAAGAATGCCACTTGTGTTCAGGTGGTAAAGTAGTTACAGAGACTGGAATTACATGGTGAAACAATCCTCAGCTCTGTGTCTATGCTTCTCCACTCACCGTGACACAGTGGCAAAGCCTGTCACTGGAGCCATTTAATCAATGCGTTTTAAATACATCCAAATGTTTAATGATTAATGACTACATGCCACATCATACATCATAGCTATAGTGCACCATTTATCATATACCCTATTTCTATGAACATGTATTTTTTTTAAAGGGATAGTTACCCAAAAATGAAAATTCTGTCATTATTTATTTACACTCACGCCATTTCAAACCTATATAAATTTCTTTTTTTTTTCTGTGGAACAAAAAAAAGGTATTTTTTGTAAGTACAATGAAATATGTTGATTTGTTGAAGTTTTTTTTATAAAACAAATTAAATGTTGTATACGTTTCTAGAAAAACAAGATATTATTTTTGCGTACAAAGGAGCAGATAATTTCTCTTCCATCCACTTTCTGATGCCGCTATCTACTTGATGCTAAAATAAATTTCAGTTTCAGTGTTCTTCCTATCAAGAGGATGATTGATGTTGTCTCATTTCTGTTGGTGACCGAGTTAATACGCAACATAAATAAAGCTTGAAAACAGCTCCAGTCCACATTTGCTCAACTAAATAAACACATCAGCACAATCTGTCAAGTCTTCAAATAGTCATCATGGTCGACTTGCCAAAAAGGGCTGGAAGCGCGGGGCCTTTTTTTTGCCGAGTATCGGGCGTGCTTCTTTAGGAAGTGTTCAAACATGGCACCTCTCTATCTCCATTCACACCCTCTCCTCCTCATCACCTGAACTGTCTGATGCCTGTCAATCTGGAGCCGTGGGAGGATATGAAAGACGGCTTTGAGTTGTGGTGGCGTTGATGGGGAAGGGATGGAGAATAGCACACCAGTGGTGCCAGCAAGAGAAATGGTGCGGATTCCTCATTCCTCCCCATCAGCACCCAGTGCACTGTGAGGCTCTTTTAAAAGAGCAGATTGACTCCCTCTGCCCCCCTCTTGAATGAAACCCCAACCCTGAGCAGATGTCAGAGATGGGAGCCAGAGATGGGCCGCTGAGCCGGCCACGAGGTGTGAGGCTTTGTGACAGGTTCGCTGCTAAAGGACCAGACACAGCGGGGTTTTTAGCACATCCATTGGATATCTGAAGTCCCTCAGAAATGATGGAAGGGCCATCAGGGGGGTGGGAGCGGGGGGTGTTTCATTGTGAGAACCCCACCGGCTTCATTTAGCCAATGTTTACAGATGTATCCTGGGCCGCAGGAGAGCAGTTCAGCATCGTGTCAAAACTACGATCGGTTTTCAGAATTGGCACTGCTGCGACGGAGGAACAGAGAGTCGCTCGGAGGTTAAGAAAACGATCCGTTTTCAAACGGATGAAGGCTAACCTACAAGACTGATGCTTAATGCGTATATAATCCTGCGAATAAACAAACCTCGACAAACGTCCCCTTCTGCGCAGCAGCCTTGTGCTTCTTTGAGTCCTCTAGCCTTGCCAAGCGTCTCATGTATCCCTAAGAAAATAAAGAATTTGTTAAATTAGTCGCTGTGTTGACCACAGCCGAAGCCCTTAATGCGAGCATGTGTGTCTCCCCAGAGCTGGTGGGCGACTTACAAGCAGAAAACATTTCAACATGGCACTCCATTTTACCAACTGATGGCAGGAACAGAATGTCTGTTATCATTTATGTATTCACGGTTGATTCTGTGAATGTAAGGGCTGAGAGCAAACGTTACGCTGCGCAGTGGCTGTGTGTACTAACCAAGTGGGATACTGATGATCATTTGCTTTGATATCAGAGTTTACTAATCACTCGAGGTGATGGGACTCGGAATTATTTCACTCCATCTGGAGTTCAACAACAGCAGATTTCGCATGCTAGTATTACTATCTTTAAGGAACAGTATGGATCTTTGTGAATGTGTGTGTGTGTGTGTGTGTGTGTGTGTGTGTGTGTGTGTGTGTGTTCCTTGTGGAATAACGTACCCCCTGAGGTGCTCTATCTCAGACAATACCTATCCATATCCCTTTTCTGGCGCATGTAGAGGCCCAGATGGTTTAGTATTCACTTCTCTGCCAAGCAGATGGACCTGCAATGTACTTCAATGGTCTCAATTATATATGCACACAACTACCGAGAAGGAAACCAGAACCAGAGAAGTTTAGGACCATGATTTCTCATATTGGCCACCCACCAAGCTTGAAGACCTCAGTGATGTCAATGTGTTTGAATGTTATGTGTAATTAATAGAAAAATGTACATCCCACAGGTGCTGCTTTTCTTCATTGAAACAACACAAAAAACATTTGCTATGGTAGTTGCCAGCAGATACATTTTGCAAATTTCAAGAATGAGGGCTAGTTCTTATACAAGTACAAAAGATAAATAAAATATTAATAAATCAACAACCCATCCAAGAAAAAAGAAGGCGAAATTCCCAACTTAATAAAGCCAAAATGCAGTTAACTCACCAACACAAAAAATGCTTGGTGTGGTACTTCACAGCCATTACATTTGCAGAATGTACCACATTTTGGACTTGCTTTTGCCTTGTGGTCATAATAGAGGGTATCTATGTTGCTGTTATGTTTGGTTCTCAGTATCTTCAAGTGCAAACACTAGCCAAACTGATGTAAACACTTTCTGTTTTAATAGAGACTGGTCAGGCCCAGTCTAATTGGCCACTGTTGATGGACAAACCCCAAACGGAGAAACCTGAGAGACATGGAGAGGGTTTTCTTCCCCCTCCTATTCAGACACTGCAACCGTTTGACTAATTGTTAAGGCCAATTTCTCCACCGGAATGAAATATAAAACAGATTCAACTATTTAAAAATATACTATTTCTGAAGACATGTCATTTTGACCATTATGCTGCTGTTTTATTGCAATAAGAACACGATGAGACCACAGTGAATGATTTTTTAACATTATTTGTGTAGTGTGTATAATCCCTTTTGTAACAGTTGTAAAATTTAAATAAGCTTAGTAATGAAACCATGTCATTTTAAAACCACAGGCATAATTCTCCTACACTGACAGGCTATCCAAGACAAATAAGTGTTAGCATTGCTACTTATTGTTACACTTGTGTAGACATGTCAGGATTGTTTTTTCCATGCATTGAAATCTCACAGTAAAAACCTGTCAAATGGAACTTCAGTATTTTTGTTAAACAAATTCTCAAATGGACGTCAAGTAGACAACACATAGTTTTCTGCCGAAGCCAGCTGCATTCTACATTATATTAGGAATAAATACGGTCTACAGAGTTGTCTCAGCTGTCAGCTACTTATAGCTTCTGTAGGCCTATATAAAATTATTTCACTCCTTTACGTGCTTGGGTTCAGCAAATTCCAAAAGCAGCTTTGGTTCTGGCTGCAATTGCAAACAGTTGACGGGTCAGTGGACTCTCTGCACTAACCTCTTGAAGGCAGGCATCAGGCAGTGTGTAATTAGATGACTGTAATTAGCACTATGCCATTTCAAATGTCCAGCATTCCTGCATTATAATCAAAAAGCAACAAACTCCCAAAGCCACCTGGAGAGGTCAGTGCGCAATTACTAAAAAGGGAACTTCTTTAAATGACAAATGAAATGTTGTCTAAAATTTGACTAGTTATTCTTGTTAATGCTCAGCATGATGGTATGGAAATAAAAAATTATTGGTTTTATGTCAGCGAGTTCCAGACAGATTTTAGCTGATCAAAGTGCTTTAAATCAATCTACCATGTCAAAAATGGTTGAATATCCTTAAGTGACCCTGTCAGAGTATTAAAAGAATTATTAAAAAATATATTAAAAAAGGTAATCGAATTAATTACATGATATGCTGATTAATTAACCGTTTCACAACTAAACACACATATCATTAAAAAAAAAAAAATCTCTCAAAGCAAAATGGCGAAAATGATTGACGAAATTATCTTGTGACTCGAGCGCTATTTTTTAATCGTTAGTTTCTTTACCTGTTGGAGTTCGGCGTCTCGTGACATTAGCGCCAATTTTTTCAAATGGCGTGTCAACTGTCAGGTTTGATTATTCAAAGTGTCTCAACATGTGAAAATGCATCTCCAGAGCATTAAGTTTGGTACATATTCGGTTTTTAAGCATCCTGTGTAAACAGCAAAATCATTCCATCTTGAAATTTGAATCGCCCCGAAGGTAGGAAAATACTTCCTCATTAGGGAATTTACGGTATCACAGGCTATGTATCATGGGAAATTATTTAATATGTTTTATTTTTTTAATTACTTTTTGTTTTACATTTTTAACACGTTAATCGTAATATATTATATATATATATATATATATATATATATATATATATATATATATATATATATATATATATATATATATATATATTATTATTTTTTTTTTAAAGAAAGAAACAGCCCTGCTTTGCTTTCTATTAGGCCTAGCTATGTGACGTAGCCTACTGTATTGCTTGTCTATTAAAACAAGCTTCAAAAAGAAGATAATGCCCAACTACTACAGTAGCTACTACCAACAGCTTCAGAGTAAGTGCCAACTGTGTAGCCTCCCACAACATGTCTTCATAATTAGAAACCATTGTGTAACAGAAATAAATTACATTTTAAAAAGCTAGATATTACAAGTTAGAACATAAAGACATTTTTTTTTTAACTGCTGTTTTATTCAACGGGCAAAAGCTTTGAATCCAAAAGCAAGCTGAGCCTCAGACATTCGTATGGCTGCATAGTTTGCCTTTACGTCTGCACCCTTTTCACAAGTGCTTTCTGAATGAACTCCAGTGTCTGATTCCAGCTATGACTTACTCGTCAAGCCTCTGCTTCAGCACACACATCAGCACCCTGCTGTACCATTGTGGCCTGTATTCTCATTTCCACACCGGGCATTCCATCTACATTTGGGCTATTACAATGGTGGCCCAGCATGTTTTCTCCCCAATTCAGCTTAGCCTCTTCAGAATCATCCATTACTGTCCTTACATATTTTCTTTGAAATGGCATATGCTATTTGTAAGTATTTTAAGGAATCACATAATGATCATATAGCGATATCATATAGCAATCTGATGTAGGTCTATGAAAAATACTTTTAAAAGATGTTTTAGATTATTCAACCAACACATTGACGTAATTGGAAGAATGACCTAAAGCATTTTGTAAAAGTATTGCATGTTGTTTAGCACACATCTAAGGTTCTTAAAGTCACCTGGAACCGACCGACATCTTGCTTTTTTGAATTCTGACTGCAAAGAGATGTAAATATCATAGCTTATCATCAGAACATGGTTCTGGAGATGGGTTTAAATGGGGCTACAGGTATTCATGGTCTAAGACAGAGTTGCTGCCATGCATGCAGTTCAATGGCAGCCATGGAGTGGGACACTGTGGGACTTAGCAGCAGGAGCAACGCACCAGGTCCTCAGATAATGGACTCGCTGAATGTCTACCATCTGGTGTTTGTTTAATACACAGAAAAGGTCAAACGGCCAGCGATCCTTTTCTACTCGCGTGCATTCACTTCTTAGATTGGGGAAATCATTGATTTTACCCCTCTACCGGATGATCTTTGTGTGTTGGAGCTCAGTATGACAATGACAACAACCTTATTGCTTAAAACAGCACTCTGTAGGACTGAAACAACCTGAATTCAGCTTGGGAAGTGAATGCTCAGTGGTGTGTCTTTGCTTTGATTGAGGCCCCCAGACACAAATTCACCTCATGTCTTCATACATTCGGGAAGGCTTGAATTATTGGACTTTCATTTGCTTTGATCTCCCTTGCTTATCCAGGGTGGTTGGGTGCTTTACGGCTCGGCGGTTACACTCATGTCGAAATTCATCCATTGTATTACTCTTACAGGCATTCCTTATATTGTTTTATTTGCGAATCAGTAGGTAAATCTACATAGCCGTTGCCTTTCCACGACATCTTATAGGGCCTTGTGGTTTTGAAAGAGTGAATGGATGCTCATTGCCTCTTTCAGTTTTATTCATGAGGCGCTCGGTTGCATCGTGTACCCAGGCGTGTTTGGCTGTGTCCTCATCGGTGGAAGTTACACATGCTAATGATCTCTTAAGTGCTAGACTGGAGAGTAAACCATGACTAACTGCAGAGATGAGAGAGAACGGGACACGTGCGCAGTCTCATTTGGCAACAAGGCAGGCTTTCCTCTCAAATGTGAGGCAACTAAATACACTTAATTGAGAGTGAGTGGACATAGAGGACAAGGGTGAGGAATACAAGCTGTAACTTGGATTTACTTGATTACAAAAACAAATTTAAGGACCATACTCTTTACAGTTGTTAATGAGAGATTTAATTTCATGCTAATTAGCTGGAAATATATTGTTACAACAGGAACTAAAATAGAACTTCTTTCACTATGGATTAAATGAATCCTCCTACTACACTGAGCCATCAAATCTGTGAGGGTGGGAAAATTACTTCATGCAACTTAAGAAGAAACATGCTTATTAGAAAAATGATATAAAGATGTTGGCACCTCGCATGAGGAGCCAGTCTGTAATGCCCTAAGCCGCCTCATAGCACAGGCCTCCTCGGGAGGGAACCAATGCAGCTCATTAGGATGGACAGGGCTTCTCAGAGGCATACAATGCTTACAACCTCCACAAGCAGGAAACAACTTTGAGCCCGGTCCCAGGAGGTCAGTAGCAAAAGTGGCAAAGTCATTTAAATCTCCTTAATGAACTGTTAATAGGTCAGGTGTCTATTTGTGCCTAGTCTGAGCCCGCCTCCCCCTTGAGTTCCTGTGTCTGTCTGCTGGATCTTCAGCCAGTCAGGAAGTGGGAGGAACAGGTCAGGAGGTTGCACTTAAACCCGTCACCATGGAAATAAATGCCTGTATATTCACACTAAGTGTTTTTGAAAGTGCAGCTGAGAAAATTACAATGTTATGCATGTTTTTATCTCTTATGCAACACATGTGAATTGATAGCTACAAGCACCCTGATGATAAATGAAATCCAGTGTATGATTTGCATCCATATGTTTGGCACTATTGTGGCGCACATGCTAAATTTGTCACTGTGTTTAGTGATTTCCTTGTTGCAGTCGTGAATACTTTTGTTAATATAGGTCAAACTGACTATCCTCAATATCATATTGAAATAGCTCTTTGAATTGGTTAGTGCTGTGTGCTACAAGACAAGCGTGATCTTTTTCTAGGCCACTGAGATACAGATTTTTTTTGCAAGAAAAGTTCCAAGTCTTTAGCCAACTTATATGGGTTTTAATTATAGTATTGTGTGAAATTCAAATGAAGCCTTCAGGGGATTTCATTATTTAATCAAGCAAGTTCTGTCTAGAATCTTTGGACTGTTTTCCTCAAAGCTTTTTCGCATTCACTAGCATTGAGCTAATGAAACTGTATTTTTTGTGTCCTGGGATCTAGCACATATTTCCCAAATGCACAGATTTCATAAATATTGTATACTACTTGTGCGTGAGGTGGATTCACATGCATGTTTTATCAGTTCCTCCTCTTTCTTTTTTTCCTAAATAAATGTAAAGCAATTGTAAATGCATATAGGCATACTACACGTTATAGTAAGTATCTTTTTCGTGGATCAAAAAGCATTGATTGTTAACTAATTTCAATGCAAACAAATATTAAGAAATCAGCCGAAGAGGTTTTCAAGCCCTGGTTCAATTAATTATTCAAAGATTTTAACATTTTTACAATATGCTAGAAGAAACCATTAGCCCTTTTTAAAGTATTTTTTAATTTCAATTTGCACTGCGGAAACATTTTGATGAATTTGATGAGGGCTGGGGATTTAATGTTGTCCCACTGGGAGGAATTATTTGATTCTGAAAAGACACATCATAATGGAAAATGTGGAATGAAGGAGACTGCAATAGATTGCTGTAATTCAGACTCTTTGGCAACATCTTAAATTGTTGCTAGCTTCAATCCCAACCTTCAAAGAAACGCTTGACTGTAGAACCACTGTACCACTTTTCACCACAGGTAGCGATATAATGCAGCCAATGATTAATTTTAATTAAACACATTTTGGAAAATGATATTGAATGTTTGAACCCCTGGTGCTTTAATTACTTTATTGCCTCTCTGCTCTAACTCTGAAATGCTTTGGCTGGATGACATACTGGAATATATCCTAAAAAAAACCTCACAGCTGGCATGCAGAGAGCTTCTTCTGATTTCTATAGTGCATTTGCTATAAGGGTGATACAGTCTAAGTATGTTGAAAATTAATACCACTATGAATGCTAATTTGCTCGCACCCTACGAGCTGTTTTAAATTAGCTGTGAAATTAAAGAGAACATCTAAACCATACTGTTGACATACAGCTGACGTTATTCATTCATTGTCAAATAATTGCAATCGGTGACGTAAGCAGGCTGCCTGACCTCAGAAGGTCCTTTAAAGTGTACATAACACACACAGTTTCGGCCAATCTCATGTTAATCTTGAGTACCTATCTTGAGTAGTATAGCATCCTTCATAAACATCCGAAAAGTCTTTAGTTCATTATACTTTTGTGTTGTTTACATTATATGCACTTACGCACCGACTGCCAACAGTTTTACTTATTACCTGCGGTTCCGATTCATGACCGGGATCTTTTATCACTTGAACCACTCCATCTTTCAGTTTCAAACGATCTATAAATCCAGCATTGAACTGGGCCTTGTTTATAAAACCATAAGCACCGATCCTGAAGGCTCGAGCAGCCACGGAAAACACAAGATATTCTCCATTCTTTTTAACCAATAAAAAAGTGATTGCAACTTTCAGACACAACTTTATCCTTATTTTGATAGTTAATTTAAGGCAGTTTTTATGCCCATACTAGGGGAAAAAACTTTCTGAAACATGTAGGAAATCTGAAGGAGTGTATTTGGCACAGAAACTTTAACAGTGTAAATATATCAGAATGCATGAAATAGCATTAGGCCCCCCTTTAACATTTTTCATACCTCTGCTCCCTTTACACTTCTTAGACAGCTGGAGAAAGTGAAACATCCTCAAGACACTTGGGTTAAGGTGCACCTTAAGTGCGGTTAAGGAGGGACAGAGAGGCCAGAGCTTGAGTTTGGAGCTCTAATGACCTGACAAAAGTTAGGATTATTGCACGTGTAGAGAGACAAATGGCATCTACAAGCATTTGGCCTTAAGCCTCTTGAAGATCCTCTACCCAAACAAGACAATTCCAACAAGCCCTTTACCCATCCTTTGTCTATGGGCAGAGAAGTTGAAACAGTTCAATGGGAGGATTACCCCCACTTGAGCTGTTCTGAGAGAGATGAATTGATAAGTTCCTGTTGGGGTTAAACCAGGTGGAAGCAGCTATGCAGATTCTTTATGTAAGCAGTTCTAGGATGGTCAAAGAGGAAGTAGTTTCACCACAGGGGAGCTGTTTGTAGTCTTTAACTCAGACGTATGTCATCTAACGACAGTTAAAGATGTCTTCTTAAGAATCAATAGGTAAAACTAAATGATGCGCATTCCTATTTTTTTATCATGAATTTACCATTGATCTGAAAAGAAAAGAATAGCATTTTGTTTCATCTATTAACAGTCACAAAGGCAAGTCGCTAGTAGAATGCATTATCTGGAAGCCTGTGTGTCTTTACCTTGTAGTTGGAACAACATCTTCCTATTGCACACTGATACACTGGTGTGTATCAAAAGAGATTTCCGTAAACTAAGCTGAGCTGGTCTGAAAAGGCCAGGGGCAATGGAACCAGCAGCTGATAAGATCTTCATACTTGGCTAGAGCTGGAGAGGCAGTGAAGAGTTAGACAGGGAAGGCAATACATCAAACCTGCTCCATGGCTACCCTTAAGAAAGGAGTATAAATAGACAGGTTCTCATGGTGCCTCTTGAAGTTTTGAAGCCCAATTAGTCCAACTTGCTCTGAGATGCCATTTACTGCTGGGGGAATTTTTTTAAACTAAATAATGTTTTCTCTACCAACACCTGAGCACAGTTTTTTTTTTTTCAACTGAAAATTTTTCCATATTTTTTCAAGCTTTGAGCCCCAATAACATTGTTTTTTATCTTTATCATTATTATATTTTGGTCCAACAGTAATCCGCTATCCAAACGCCATTAGCCAGTATGCTAAAACTGTAAATACTCAGGATTTACACAAGATATAGATAAATAAGATAGATAATAACATGACAGAATAAAGGTAGTTGATTATTTCCTGCTGTGTCAGATGATATATTTAACCTAAAACTGTTTTAAACAGTATTTTGCTATTTGTTTGATTTTTATTATGCATGTAGCTTTTTGCTCAAATTTCCCCTATCACCTTATTAATTGAGTTGAATACTTTTACCCTTAGAAATTAAAAATTAATTTTAGAAATTGGTCCAAAATACCAGATTTAAAATGCACCAGCTAGATAAAAAAATGTAAATTTTGATTAGTTACATAATCTCTATAGTAAAAAAAAGTAATATATTTAAAATACATTTATTTCACATTAAGCATAGTTCAAATATATTAACATATCTATTGACATATTGCTTGAAACTTACTGATATAAAAATTAAAATTAAACTTTATTTGGAGTACTACTTGTGCACAATGTACATTTCTTAATATTAAGCCTAAAATGTGTTTTAATGTCAATATTCAAAAGGATTGAATGTAAATTTAACTTTAACTTTAAATAATAGTAGACTGTAAATGCAAGATATTTAAAGTGTACTTAAAGTGTACTTGCAATAGTTCCACTTTAGAACAATCAAATATACTTTAGTCTATCTTTAGATGGACCTCAGCAGTAGTTCTGCACAATTACAGTGCATTAAGTACAAAATTAGTTGTTCCAGTTTGGCAAACTTTAAGTATACCAGTTTAGTGTACCAAAAGTACAATTGCAAGGTATTTTTATTAAGTACATAAATATGTAAATGTATTAGTAGCATACTTAGCATGAAATGTATTTCAAATACATTTTAATATTTTTTTTTCACTAGGGCTAATATAATAAAATATAATTTGCTTAATAAATTATTTTTGAAAATACAATTTAATATAAAGTGATATTTAATTTTTTTATATTGATTTCCATGGACACTCACATTATTTATTTGTCAGCTATGCATAAATAAACACATTTTAAAAGCTTTGTTAAAATTGTTTAAGCTTGAGGTAATATATAATGTCTTTTGTGAAAGCCTTTGACAGCAAAAGGCACAGAGAGAGAGATTAAATGTATATTGATCGTCTTAAATAGCCCTGTCTTTAATAAATACTACATTATGACGGTGAGGTTCTGTCGGCGTGTTGGCTGATGAAGGCATGCCTCTTAAAGTCGGCAATCAGAGGAAGTTTGGGGGAAAGATAATCTTTCGCTCCTAGCATCCTCAGAGACGCAGGCCAAGCAATCAGGGGATAGCGGTGATTGCTTGGGTTGCACTTGTGAAATCACAGCCTGCATTGGTCCCAGACCTGAAGGAGATGCTAAAATCGACCTCTTCTAAGTTTCTCTTTTCAAGTAAATACTGATTGGGGCCTCCATAAACCAGCTAGCACCTTCCTCTCTTCAGACATCTGGGGGATTCTCACATACAATCTGTCATAAACAACAATGGGAGTAATTTATTGTACTTGAAATACAAATGTATGGTGACTGATGATGTGGCTTTCTATAGTTCAGCCACGCATGAAGAAAATACAAATACTTTTTTTTTCCTTCAGTAGATGTATTGGAGCAAAAATTAAATATAAATTCCTCAAATTTTACACCATTGGTTATATGTGAAAAAGGGGAAAAACATGTAAAGCATGTTCCATGTGTAGGTGGAAAACTGGCAAGTAGACAAGAAGAAAGCAAGGACCTGCTCCAAGATGGGTTGTGTTAAGATTTCACACATGCAGAAAAAGCCAATAAACAAATAGCCATCCCTTGATGGCCTGAAATCAGATGCTAAATGAAGTCACTTGGGATGGAGCCGACAAATGTAGCCAAGGCTCAGAGAGCATCTCAGACTCTGTTGTTTTCTTCTGACCCGACCCCCTAAAAAGCCTTTCCCTGTTTCATACTTCTATGATTGAATTCAGTAGGATCATGTATCCCAAAGAAAAGGCAATTAGTAGATGACACTGAAATGGCAAAGGAAACAAGCTTTAAACACGGCAGAAGACAGCTGTCCAGATATTACCAGTCGCCAGAGCAAACTGCACCCGATTAAAGTTTAATGCGGCTTTTAAGCGAGGATTTTGCTTATCAGTGCGATGGGGTCCGAGGGAAAATATTGTTATTGATTCCATCATTTTAGACGTAACTGATCCTTTAAGTAATTTCTCCGGGTTCCTGTGTGTCAGTTTTTAAGTGTCTGCTTGGGTTGGATCACTGAGGCCCAAGTTCATTTAGAATTCAGAGCTTAATGCACAAAGTGTTCCCAATACGATTTCAGTCACATCTGTTGGAGGATGAGACATTTATTCCATCGGAGACCCGACCGACGACAACATTGTCTACGGTTCAAGTCAGGGCAGCTGAATTATGAAAATGAAGTGCTGTTCAGAGGCATCTTAATTGATGGGAGATTCCAAGGGAGAACATTTTAAAATATTGATCCATCCACCATATCTTAAAAGCTATTTACATCAGTTCATTGAGGTATCTAATTTATTTTTGGTAGATACACTACTGCTCAAACGTTTGGGGTCAGTACATTTTTTTTTTTTTTTAAGAATTTAATACTTTTATTCAGCAAGGATGCATTGAATTGATCAAAGGCAGATAAAGACATTTATTATGTTACAAAACATATGCTGATATTTTAAACTTTCTATTTATCCAAGAAAAAAAATATTAAGAAGCACAACTGTATTCTGTATTGATAATAAGAAGAAATGTTTTTTGGAACACCAAATCAGCATATTAGAATGATTTCTGAATGATCGTGTGATACTAAAGACTGGAGCAATGATGCTGAAAATTCAGCTTGGCCATCATAAGAATAAATGAGATTTTAAAATATTTATATATATAAAAACTATATAATAAATATAACTTTGGCGAGCATTAGCGACGTGGTTCAAAAACATTAAAAACATCTTTCCAAACCCAAACCAAAAACTGTGATGCTCATGAACAGTGTAAAAACATCCAAGTCTATTATTTGAACTGTATTCAATATCATCAGACCCAAATATCTACTTTGATATGAAGGTTTAATTAAAGAAAATTAAAGCCGGTATACACTCACAGATTGAAATTGAGCTTTAAAATGGAGCGAGAGAGACTCGGCAACAAAGTTTGGCCCGTTGTGCAGGTCCCTCCACTCCATGAACAGACTGCAGCGATATACAATAGCCCCGCTCAGGAATGGAGGTGTGGGCTAATTTGTCCATCTCCTGCAGTAACCCTCCACTGCTGTAAGAGAAGAAAGACCACATTCAGACCTCAACTGGATTAGACAGGCCAAAAAGAGCAGGATGTTGAAAGAATGGGAAGCTTTTGTTACATTCCCTTTCAGATCATATAAGATTTTGATTAAAGAACAGTGGTTTTAATGCATATTGGTCGATTCAAATCCAATCTGAACTTTTTAGACATTAACGTACAAACCAACAACAGTAACCCGAGCTTAAGTAGTACATCTTTGGCACATTAAGGGTTCTTCAAGAAAGGAAACCAAAGACAGAAAATATAGGTTCAGGTTTCAGGCTTTAGCCAGTGTGAAAATATCGTCAATTTGATCAAAAATTTATAATGCAACTTTCCACGTCTTAAATTTCCTTCGGCTGCACTTGAAATGGGCACTTGTTTCCCCATTATGGCTTTTTTAATCTACTTATGTCCGACTTGTCTTGCTTAAAGATCACTCCACCGTATTGGATGTTCAGTATCTAAGGTATGTGTTCCTCTGCCGGGCCTGATGAAATAACACAACAGTTTACATATTTCTAAACCCGATCTGCAGACCGATTGAAAAATCCATACCGACAATCAAATTTCCCTGAAAATATATACATACAAGTCTGCTTTGAGGTGACTGAAATGAGCAAATTTGGTTTCAGGAGACAGGAAGAGAGACGGGCCTAAGGAGCACGGATCAGGCGGTAAATGGCTACTCATCGCGACCAGGAACGAAACTCATCCATCCCAAGAGACCCTTAGAGAAGGGTGAGAGAGGCAAGCGGTGAGGAAGGAAGAATATGCGCTGCTCTCTCTTCCTTGCAGCTGGTATGAATTATTTAGCTAGGGGGAAGGATCGCCTTACATTAGCCATCTTGTTTCTTGTGCCTTTAATGACAGTTGTTGTAAACATACATAGACAAACACCGTTCCCTCTCCTACACAACTCTCTCTCGTCTGACTGGGAGAAATATCTCGATTCCTTCAATGCGCGTTTTTTTTTCTTTTTTTCCCGCTTCCGAGAGATCAGTGAAGAATATATCTTTTTTCCCCCCAGTGTTGCCCTTTAATGTCCCTATGTGTGTTTTCGAAAGTTGGATGGGAGGGAGGGTGTTCGTAGCAAACTGTCATCACCACCATTTTCCATCAGGCATAAAATCAGGGTGCCGAATGACATGTAAGTGTTTGTGTGTCCCACTGCTTGAATTTGCAAGGTCAAGGGGAGACATTTGGCCCCTGCTAAGAACTAAAGCCCCTGGTATTCAAAACATTTACCCATTCATGTTTAAGAGATGGCCTGCTTAAATAAATGATGACTGTTTACATTAAAGCTTAAGTGTCTACCTTTTTACATGGAGGAACAACATTCGGTCTCACGTGAGTTCCTGTGGCCATACGGGTTTCACAGTTTTGGCATAGGGAGAAATTGCTCCCTATGCCAAAATTGAGAAAAGAAATTGAGAGTTAAAGTATGCCGCAGTAACACCGTATCGATGGCCTCGGGGCCTTTTAGAGAGATATTGTAGAGGGGGGACGTATGTTTTCCTTCCTATCTACACCTTTGGTTTCCCCTGTGCTTAAATTGTTAATGCTTATTTCAAGATCAAGAGGCGATACAGGATATTTGAGAATCCCGAGATATTCATCTTGTCTAGTGCACACTTCAACAGTGCTGACTGCTGGACTGAATACTCATCATAAACAAAATCAGGATCCCATCAAGTGCTTTAAACCTGCTATGTAAAACTAAATGACACTATTTAACACACTGAGCCTACTAGGAGACTTTCCTATGTATTTGCTAATTCTTCCTATATGTCTTCCCAGTGTCACAGCCTTGTATTCAGAAGAAAAGTCCAGGCATTTGGGCTGCGGGCACTTGAGGTGGACCGTCTGTCAACGGCCAGCCACCGCCGCCTGAATAAGTGGACTGAGAGCTGCTTTGTCCCGATCTGCCCTTCGCACCCAAGCAGACCAAAGGAATGTCAGGTCTCCGAGGTGAGATTGCATGGATAGCTTCGGCTGATCACTTGAGGAAGTCCCATGTGTTAAAGTGAGTCTCGGAGGCACCTTCAAGCAGCTTAGGTGAATCGCCATATTGATATACGATGAAAACTGGGGGCCCGGCAATCCCTCCTTAATCCTATAATGCAACGCTGTGCCGTGGATTTTGTTATCGGCCGGTTCTCCAGTGTCGCTTGGGAGGCGTATCTGTGTGACCTGACATGGTGACCACTATCGCTGACTCGCCTATTCAACTTGACTCAAGTTGATTTGCTCGCTTGGATCTAGAGTTTCCCTTTCTCCCCCTCGCTCTCCCTTTTCCCTCTCCCTCTTCCTCTCTCTCTCTTTCTCTCTCCTGTTTCAATCTGAGATCAGACAGCAATGTTACTACACCACATCTTGATTTGTTTGTGTTGTGCTTTTCAAGAACCGCTGAGGAAATGGAAACAGAGAGCCTGAAATTATCTTGCATTATTCAAATGCTTTGCCAACTAGCACAAGCTATTTTATCTCTATTTACTCCATGACCCGAGATCAGAAGCTAAGTGGCATATGTATGTCCATTAGCTGCAGGATTGAAGCTCCCTCTCACCCACCGCCCTGTTTTCATAATTAGCCCTTCCCTGCTAAATGTCAGAGTCTGCTGCCGCACATCCATCCGACGGGCCCTTGGCAGCGTACGCTAACTCCTAAACAACACTGATATGGCTAAGTGTTTCAGGAAGCGAGGCCTCGGTTCCAAGGGGTTACGTAATGGAGCCGGCTCCTTCATTAAAGGCTTCCTGCTCGCCGTTGAGTGTGCCTCAGGTCCCTTGGCTCCTTGCATTGCCATTCATGCTGCCCACATGCAAACAAATATTAATTTTACCCCAGCACAAACAATAACAAAAGCAGATGTCAGTCAAACACTCTTGAGTGTGGTGGTGACCTGTCGTCTTAGGGAGGATTGACTGGGCGGGACTTTGAAGGCTGGCTCTACAGAGGCTTGGTTATGTTTAGGAGGGCGGTAGGCGGACTCTGGGCCTCTTTGTGTTGTGTCCCGTCTCCACCATTAGATGGAGTGCTTGCTGTCAGTGGAAATGAGTCTGTTTTGTGCTCACATCTCATGTCAACTGGATGCAGACAGAGAAACTGATTAGATAATTAGCATCACCATTGATTATGATTTATTATTCAAATGATAATGCACAGATACAATCATTAGTTGATATGTGTGCTGTAAATGCTTATTCATAAGTGTGTTGCAAATACAGAAAACAACTTGATTTTGCAGTTTTCTGTATTTATTAGTACTTAGATATCAATTAAGCACTTCAGTGTACTGTATAATGTTAATTTTCGAAAAATTCGTTACAGACATTCCCTTCAATCACGTACGATTGACTAAAATAATGCAAGAGATGTTAATTAGAAATTATGTGTTTTATAAGTGTCTGTAAGATTGAATATGAACATGCAGTACAATAGTTTATCTTGATATCTTGACAAGACACTATTGCACAAAGTAGCTAAATACAGCAAAGCTCCAATTCTTTTTAAAGTTTGGGCTCAGTATGGTTTCTCCTTGAATGTTTTTGAAATAAGTCTCTTATGCTCACCAAGAATGCAATTATTTGACCAAAAATACCATTAAAAAAAAAAAAAAATTATTATGGAAACCGTGATATGTTTTTTCAGGATTCTTTGATGAATAGAGGTCAGTGCATCCTTGCTGAATAAAAGTAAAATAAAAAAAAAATGTACTAACCCCAACCTTTTGAACGGTAGTAAGGGAGCAATATCTTCAGCTGTGTACTTCTCAGATTATGTGATTCAGTTAAAATGAGAAGTAATTAAAATTATGCAGTAGGATTTATTTTTCTAGAAGAAAAAGTTCAAATGCTTTGCAGTAAGTTCCAGGATCACAACTAAATTATTCAATTTAAAATGGCTTTTCTATTTCCTTCTCACTTTATAGCTCTTTCCTCATTCATGCTCGTAAGAAGATATCAGAGTACTACAAGGGCATTTGGTATGAGAAGTATCTCGAAAACATGGGTTGTGTGGCTGTGTTTGTTAAAGAGGTGGGAGGTTTGACAAAAATGTCCTCCCCTTTCTCGGAAGATGATAGTGAGGTTGCCGATAGATCTCCAAGGTGCCGATGCCGAGAGTGGGGACTCACTGCACTGACGCTTGACAAAATATTTTGGTAGGAAATAAGTCATTACCAGAGCCAATGACAGGCGGACGATGAGTCTGGCATTGATCGGCGGTGGAGGGGGGTGATGATCTGTCCATGCTTGCAAGTAACTCCATAGGGCACCACTCTCTCAGATTTCCCTGCACTGTGCCCATAACCAAGAGGTGGCCTGTGAAAAAACAATCATCATCACAAAAAAAAAAAAAAAAAAAAATCACTTCATCTCCACTCACCCCCCACCCCCTTTCAGGGCAGGGGACAAGCTTCTCAGGCTTTGTGCAATTAAACACTCCATCTGTCTGAGAAGCCTACGTCCTCCTGGAGCATTCACAGCCTCTTCTAATTGCAATTCTTATTAGAAATCAAGCACCACACTAAAGACACAATGCATGCATTTCAACATCTCCTCTGCAAAAGAAAAGTAGACAAAAAAAATCAAGCTAATTAATGATTATCCATAAGCTGCTGATCTGCATAACTGCAGCCATCCCTCTAGGGTTCAATTTAAGCCTGATTATGATGCCATATATCAGCTTACATTGTGATTTTATTCACACAAACGGTGGGCAAACTTGCTCTGAAAACACATGTACACTTGAATACTTTATGTATAATGTATGTGACAATGTTTCTGCACGGCACAAAGAGTGTGCATCTTTTGATGTGTTCTTTGGGTGAAGTGTGAATTGAGGAAGGCTGGCGGCCAGATGGGACTGCTGGATCAGGTTACCTGTTAAAACTGCGCATCTGCCCCTGCAGTCAATCTCACTGATGTCTGTGACAGGTCGATGGAGCCTGTGCAGGAAGAGCTGAAGCACAGGATGGGAAGAGTGAACTGGGATGGGTCTGACCAATATAACCAACCCCCTCTCTGGGATTTCGCTGGACAGAGCAGGAATTCTGTCAGGCCACTTGGTCCTCTGGAGTCAGTGAGACAGAGGGACAAAGGCAGAGTTCAGTTACACAGGGGCCAGGGCCGTGGCACCCAGTCAATACAAAATAGATTTACAGAGTCTCTTACATAAGTTTTTGAAATGTCACAGGCTCCTCTGTCCCTTCTTTGTCTGCAAACATGGTGTCGAGCATTATCACAGATTCGTTCACACAATTGCCTTGGGGAAGATGAGACTTTTGCTATTCCTTTAACATGTGTCCAAGAGCTTCAAAATATTATACACTTTTTGTTATAGTGTGCTAGATTATGACAATGCCTATTTTTTTTTAGATTGCAGAGTGAATAATTGCATTAAAGGGTTAGTTCACCCAAAAATGAAAATTCTGTCAATAATTAATCACCCTCATGTCGTTCCACACCCGTAAGACATTCGTTCATCTTCAGAACACAAATTAAGATATTTTTGATAAAATCCGATGGCTGAGTGAGGCCTCCACTGACAGCAAGATAATTAACACTGTCAAATGACCAGAAAGGTACTAAAGACATATTTAAAACAGCTCATGTGACTACAGTGGATCAACCTTAATGTTATGAAGTGACGAGGATACTTTTTGTGCTCCAAAAAACAAAATAATGACTTTATTCAACAATTTCTAGTGATGAGCAATTTCAAAACACTGTTTCATGAAGCTTCGAAGCTTTACCAATCTTTTGTTTCAAATCAGTGGTTCGGAGCATGTATCGAACTGCCAAAGTCACGTGATTTCAGTAAACGAGGCTTCGTTATGTCATAAGTGTTTCGAAATTTCAATGGTTCACCACTGGGGGGCGTGACTTTGGCAGTTTGATACATGCTCCGAACCACTGATTTGAAACAAAAGATTCGTAAAGCTTCGAAGCTTCATGAAGGAGTGTTTTGAAATCGGCCATCACTATTGTTGAATAAAGTCGTTATTTTGTTTTTTTGGTGCACAAAAAGTATTCTCGTCGCTTCATAACATTAAGGTTGTAGCACTGTAATCACATGAACTGTTTTAAATATGTCTTTAGTACCTTTCTTGTCATTTGACAGTGTTAATTATCTTGCTGTCAGTGGAGGCCTCACTGGGCCATCGGATTTTATTAAAAATATCTTAATTTGTGTTCCGAAGATGAACGAAGGTCTTACGGGTGTGGAACGACATGAGGGTGAGTAATTAATGACAGAATTTTCATTTTTGGATGAACTAACCCTTTAAGGCTAAATACCACTATAGCCACACAGCACAGCTATTGCATCCTAATAGTTTGAACTACAATACTACAAAACTTTGACCATTGAGTTGTAGAAAATATATTACAATAGTGCATTTTATGGCATAGTTTATGTAGTGTGTGTACATACATTTATATATAGTATAATTATATTTAGTGTAAGTAGAATTTTTTTTTTTATAATTCATATTCTTAATATCAATTTATGATACTTTTTTAGGATTCTTTGATTGTTAGTTAAAAAAAAACAGCATTTATTTTTAATTTATTTTTGTAACAATGTAAAAGACTGTCACTTTTGATTAATTTAAGGCATGAATAGAAGTGTTCTTACTGACTCTTAACTTTTGATAGGTAGTGTTAATTATAAAAATGCTTCTGAGAAACCAGTTCATGCTTACAAGACTAGGTGTCCAGAAGAGATGGAAGAGAAAAACTGGATATATATCATGTTCAGCATGATATATATCAAGTGGCAGGTCTTCGAGAGGCCAATAGCTTTATAGTACAATTAGATATATGGTAAAAGAAAATTATAGAAAAAGTACTATTAAATACTAAAGAAAATACAATAAGGTCTCATTCATTAACATTAGTTAATGAGTTAACTAACATTAACTAAAAATGAGCTATTCATTTGTTGCAGTATTTATTAATCTTTGTTATTATTAGTTAATAAAAATAAAGTTGTTCATTGTTCATGTTAGTTAACAGTGAATTAACTATTGTTAACAAATACAACTTTTAATTTTAATAATGTATAAGTAAATGTTAAAATTAAGATTAACTAATGCTGTAGAAGTATTGTTTATTCTTAATTCATGTTAACTAAAGTAGTCAACTAATGTTAACTAATAAAACCTTATTGAAAGTGTTACCATATAATTAAAGTTATTATTCAATGTTTTTACACTACTCATAATATATACTCCTATGTATTCTATTACTGCAAATCATGTACTGTTTTAAAGTAGCATATTACCAGGCATAAAGCAAGTCATGTATGTTAGTATTTACACTACAGGGTGGAAATAACATTTGCTTTCCTTTACATCTGCCTAAAAATAGCCTCCGTATGTGAACATTATTGTATAAATACCCCTTCATTTACAAAGCCAGATTTCAGGAGCAGTGTGGAATCAACCATAAAGCATTTCACCTGCCACTCACATAAAGGTAAAAGACTGATCTTTGCTCTTTGAATATCTCAGGCAAGAAAGGGTCCCTAACCCCGTTCCTGGCCTCACTCGTCTATTTTTGATATTCCGCTTATAAGTGATTTGAAAGTTGATTGTGAGCAGACAGTCTGAAACTTTCCTGTCAGCTACTTTAAGGGCAAATAGATAGCCTCATGAATTATGCATAGGAGACAATTTTCTCTCAGTCACTGAGTCATCAATCAGAAGCTTTGCGAGGACCCAAGAATCAGCCAGCCCAGCTACATTCAAAGCCTCTAATACACAGGGGCAGTTTGGGCAGCGTTTACGAATTCTTCACTTAAGACAGCAGTGGTGCGAAAAAATTCCTTTCTGACTGCCTAGCTTCACAATGTTATGCTTTTCGTACTATTTAAAATGCACAAACTGCAGGTGCAGAATGGTTCCATTTTTCAAACAAAGATGTATTTTTATAAGGCAAATAAATGCAAATATTTGCACGTTTTGTCTTTTTTTTTTTTATTGTTGTTGCTTTCAGACGTGTGGCTGAAAGGACCCTCTAGAGCAGCAATTTGATCCATGATTGCATGCATTTACCCATGTAATTGAAATAATGAGAGATGATTGCTTTGAGCTATTAGTCATAAGTTCCTGATCTTTTTGTTTAATCCTGGCATCAGCTGTCAGTGTGCTGGTAGGAGCTTTGGGGAAGAGACACTAAGGATATCATTTGCATCACCTCAGACTGTAATTTTTTTCCCCCTCTTTTTTTCTTGTTCTTTCTCTCTCACCCTGACTGTCTGTCTCTTTGAGCTGATGTTCTTAATTCTCAGTAGCTCTCCGAGGTGCATGGGTGTTCTTGTGATGTTTTGATGGGAACAAAGTAAGACAGAGCCCAAATATTCATGGTACTCATAACCAGGATGTTGTCAGCCATAAGCAAAATAAAAGTCTTGGCAGCAGGTGTAAGGAAGGTGTAATTCTTCCACAGAGGCCATTTTGCCCTAATGGGGACACACTCTACAACAGTCTGTAACACAAGGTGTTATGTATCAGTCCACCAATGACAAACCCTCACAGCGTTTTACAAATGAAGTAATAATTCCCCATTGTATCGGGACCAGCTGTCTGAGACTATCAAAACAACAAAAGGAAAAGAAGCAGGGGGAAAAAAGATAGAACGGCAATTAATCACAACCATTATCTTCAAGACGAATCAAAAGGTGTCAAGCTGTTTTCTAAATATTACTGTGCCAGCAATATTTGATTATGAATTTGACACAAGACAACTACAGCAGGTATCATAAACATCTGGTAATTACACAGAGACAAAACATTTGCCTTGTTTATATCAGCTGCGGCAGGCAGACTTGTTTAATTGACTTGCTTTTTATTGTTAGGCTCCAATTTTAAACTTGTTTAAAAACACATGGTATGTGTTTCAGGTGGTTGGTGGAATGATGTCAATAACAAAGATCTTTGTGAATACTGGCACAAAGTTAGATGCTTTTGATTAGCACATTGTATGTTTGTTTTAATCTACACTCTGAAAGCATACACGGATAAAGGGCTTGTTTTTTTTTTCTGCGTTTGTTTGTTGATGATTTTCTGCCACTGCAGAACTAAACTGAGCTTTCTCTCAGAACTTTCTTTGACTTTTTTTAATTGTTTAGACTCGATGGCATTTGCTTACTATAATATTCTCTTTGAAATGCTACATTTGGCATAACTTAAAGGCGTAGTTCTGTCATCATCATTTAATCAAACCTGCATGACTTTCTTTGTTCTGTGTAACACAAAAGAACATATTTAAAAATAAAATGTTTGTTTGTTTTTTGTACAAACAATAAAAGTTAGTGTTATTTTGGACCCAAAACTTTGTATTTTAACTTTAGTATTTTGTGTTTAACAGCAACGTAAATTTTTTTTCAACTTTCCATTTAACCTAAAATAGTATGTTTATTTGTCTTTAAAACATAAAAGAAAAAGTGAAATTATCATCACATCGCTGTCAATGTTGAAGCACTGCCGGCCTTCCAACACCAGTCATCAGATCTCTTGCTTTTACGGCTTCTGAAAGCCTCACCAGATAGTTGAGTGAATCTCTTGTATTTTTGAGCTGGAGAGACAGTGCATTAGACAGAGTGACAATTCCTGCAGGTGAAATGTGTGTCAATTCTCTGATGAATGCTCGTGTGTCTCCCTTCACTCTCTATCCTCTCTTCAACCCGTCTCCCAAAGGTAACAGGTATTAGTAAGAGATCTCTACATATTCCCCTGTAGGCTTTCCTTTAAAGAGCATCCTCTTCAAACGCCTCTCCTATTCAGCCAAATCTTTCATCTAAAGCATCCACTGCAGGCTATTATGAACCCTGACACTTACAAAAGATTTTTTTCTTTTTTCTCTCATATCCACCTGCGTGTCAAAGAAATGAGGTGACACACACATTAGGGGCCGCATTTCTCTCCAAATCTGGGTTCCTGTCTCAAAGGAACGGTTAGGCGGAACTCACTTTCTGGATGCTTCATTGCTATTCTGAAAGCGCCGCCGTTGTTTGTCTGAGGGTTCGCTTCTTTTCCCTGCGAGTCTTATTCCTTCTGTCAGCATGTCTGTGAGTGCAGGCAGGTACACACATGCGCCAAATAAGCAAGGTCACCTCCAAACTCTCTGAATGTATGAAATCTCTCTACTTTCTGGCAATTTAGTGTTCTTTTCTTTTTTTTGTAGCCGAGCGTTTGAGATCCATAACACGATATGGAATACATTCTGCGGTCACTTGCCTGAACTCTCGCGTTCCAGGTGGCCCCGGCGTGCTTTTCTGCTCAGCGGTACGAGGCTTTTTAGAGGCATCGTCTTCCCCCAGACACAATTTCAATGTTCAAAGCATTAGGTAGAGGCATGAGAGAGATCTCACTGTTATCGCCTAACACTCTTGCTACCGTAATTAAATAGAAATGCAAAGCACAGAGCAATTTGGGCACCGGTGAATGCTGGATATTTCCTTTAACAGTTACAATTTAATTGGACCATATCAATTTATTTCACATTTTAAAATGTCATGGCTTCGCAAGAACTAACAAAATTTGCATCCTGCACAGAATGTTATTGCACAAGAGTGAAATAAATATATAAGTCTAAATGCCAGTGTAAATGCCAAGTATTTCGAAAGCCGCTAAAGTAGGCTTGTAAAAGCACAGCATCCTCTCTCCTGTGCCTGCTCTTCGCAAAGTTTGCCAAATGCTTTCAGTGCAAGCAGTCGGGCTGGCTTAAAAGGATAGCAAACTGTGTCATGCCATTGTTAGTGTTTTGACATCTGTTTTCAAACTCAAAGAATTACTCATCCACACAACCAAGGAGCTACAACTTTGACACGCAGCCAATGAGGACAAAGGACTACCAATTTGTCCAATAACAAATTATAAAATACACCAGAAGCCACACTGTAAATTAGCCAAGGTCTTTAGATGCCTCTCCAATAATGAGATAAAATGTGCTGCAGTCATTTAAAGAGGATTTTATATCATATGCTTTCCGTTGCTGTCATTAAACTGTGACCCTCGAGTGTGCGTTTCAACAGGATTCTCAGTTGCAAACTGTTAAACTGCTGTAAATATGAACCATCAGCAGTCTTTCACCATAAAGCAATGTGCATTTACAAATAAAATCTTATCCCCTCTGCTTGTTTATACGATTAATTCAATTTTTCCTCGTTGGTGTAATTCTAAAATACATTTTTGGTTTTACTTGCTGTTTCTGTTCTTTTGAACAAATTACAGCATTGTTATATTAAAGTGGTTGATCATCTAAAATGATAAAAACTATATTTAAAAATATATTCATTTGTCTTCAACAGATGAAAGAATGTCAAATAGGTTTGCCATAACATGAAAGTGAGAAAATCATGACAGAATTTTAGGTTTTTGATTAAGTATCCCTAAATTATATTATTAAATGAACCTTATTATAGATCATCAGTATCATCAATAAACTGCTGCCATTGTAATGCTAGCATAAGATAGGTTAACATTTGGCAAATAGCCCATACAAGTTCCTTTACAATTAAAAAACCCTTAACCACAGGACCTTCCCTCCATTCAAGCCTAATGAATTCCTCTCACTCATCTGCATCACTCATCTATTCCATCTGTTCAGAGCAAATCCGAGTGACACTCTAATGATTTTCCTCAGTTTTGTAGTCAGTTTAGTGATATTATCATCTTTGACCCCATCTTTTACATGACAATATTTCATTTGGTAGATTTCACCTTTACTTCTTTACTTTTAGCAATACAATCTGCTGCGCGTCTTGCCTAACAACACTGTTATATAAAAAAATATTAAGGACATAAATGCTCATTAAAATGTTATTTTAACATTTTCATTAAAAATAACAAATTCAAGGGATAATTTGAGCCAAAAATAAAAATTCTGTCATCATTTACCTTCCTGACGCTCCAAACCTGAATGAATGACTTTATTTTAAGGAACACAAAAGAAGATATTTTGGAAAATGTCTTTTTTATGTGTGTGTGTGTGTGTGTGTGTGTGTGTGTGTGTGTGTGTGTGTGTGTGTGTGTGTGTGTGTGTGTGTTCCAAGAAAGAAAGAAAGTCATACAGGTTTAGAATGTTATGAGTGTAAGTAAATGAGTAAATGGGAAAAAAAATGTGTAAAGTAATATAGTCCGTGACATTTAAAACTTTGCTATGCTTTGTCAATAAAATGGTAAACAGGTAAAAACTGTTAAGGTATTTTGGAGTATGACACAGCTGGAATGCTGAATTGACCAATGAGCTTCCAGAACCTGGACATTAATATATTACATTTGAAATATAGTACCACAGTTCTTTACCTTCACACAATGGATGTACTGGAACTACTGGAACTGTTGTCATTATTTAATTTGGAACATTTTGCTGTTGATATTTTGTTTTCGCTGCATTTGGTGCAAACTGTCACAACAGCCTTCACATTTAGTTTTCTCTTCCAGGCCTCTGGGTGGTGTCTCATTGTGTTCAATTATGAATCCAGATTAATTCATTTCAGTCCCTGCTTTGTTGTTTTAAATGGGTTAAAAGTTGAAAGATGAGCAAACTGTCATATCAGCATACTCCACCGGGGCCGACAAGGAGACGAACCTGCCTGGGAAAAAAAAAAAAAAACTGCCTGTTCAATGAGGCCTCAAATTCCAAAACAATTTATCACCAGATTAAATATCCCTGAAGAGGAGAAGGACTTGTCCATGGGCTGTTTGTAATTCAATGCAGCAGCAACATTGTCAAGTGCCAAGGCTGAACTAAGAGACTTATTACTCCTCTGTGACAAGTTTAGCCCCCGGGTGTCTGCAGAAAGCCTCTCGTTACACGTAAAAAGTACCCCCCTTGTAAAAGTGTTGTCCGCGAGTATTTAAAGTCATTATCGCACGGTATTTACAAAACATCCCATCAGAACAGTTTGACATTTGACCGCCTATTTTGCTGATTGTGTACAATAGAGGTGTCATGGTGCTCAAAAAAGCTCTTTGGAATGTGTACAAACTTTGGGCAAAGTTTAGGTTATCATGTAGCACTCAACAGAAATGAAGACGTGCTAAAAGAGAGATAAGACGGAGAGAGAGAACATTCTCTCCCACATTCCTTACCTGCACCTTGTGGTGAGGAACCAGTTCACTGACACATGATGAATTAGCCCGCTCATTACCAAGGACAGGAGTTTTTCTTTCTAAACAGAGGAAAGGGCTCAGAGCAGCAGCTTTCCAGCCGTTTGTCACTGACTTAATGACTCTGTTGAAATGTGGAAGTACATACTGGTAAAACAAATAAGCTAACACAGGCAACAAAATACCAATAATAATTGACTATGTGTGTGTATGTGTTTATGCACACACACACATTCTACGATACAGCAACAGATTTTGTGAGCTGTGAACAGTGAGCTGTTATTTTATATATATATATATATATATATATTAGGGCTGTCAATCGATTAAAAATTTTAATCTAATTAATTACATACTCTGTGATTAATTAATCTAAATTAATCGCATACATAATTTTTTCTGTGAAAGTATTAAATATTTCAATTCAAATGAATCAATGCAGGGTTTTTCCTGGGTCAAAAATGGTCTTCGGTGGTGACAGACATGGTCATCCACACAAACAGTAAAAAGTGCCCTACCCACGTGATCTGCGAGCCCGATACTGACAATAAAGTACCCGTCACTCTCACTGTAATTCTTTCTTGCCCTCTTTGCAAAAAAAAAAAAAATTGATTTTATAGCTTTGTAAGAGAAGATGCTTTTTTGCTAAACCTGAAAAGTATTAAAAAGTAGCATTTAGAAGTTATATTAACTAATAATATAATTTTCTACCATATACAATTGAATGCATCTAGCTAACAACAACTTGTTTTGTTCTGGTTTCACCTCACTCCAGTCTAAACTAACTGATTTTATAGGTAGGCCTAATTTACTACACATTGTCATTTAAATAACCTGAAAATATTGTGAATTATTAAGGCTAATTTTACTAACCACTCTTTCTAAATGGGGTAAGCACACTTATGTTCTTATTTCAGAGTTGTTCGAGTAAATGATTCATTATAGACCGTGTGGACAGATCTGTTGTTGTCATGATTCATTAAAATGAATCTGTTCAAATGAGTCATTAGGTCGCGAATTGGACATTAGCGGACGTTGACGCGTTGCGTGCGAATCGCGACTGTTATTAGGACATCGCAAAAGATTTGTCAACACAGAAAACACTTCACCACTGGATAGGATTTTCTTTTTGTTTACTGAAAGTGTGGTTTATGTCAGCTGCACGTGCAGGGCGCCTGTCAGAGAAGATGAGGTGACGTTCTTTTGAGCACTATTCACACCCAACGGTTATTCAGGAAAAACATTTTCCGAATGCGCCTCGTGAAACATGGATTCGGTCTTACGAACTTTTAGCATTGTGTCAGTTGATTTAGATTACTATGTGTGAGGTAGAGAGAGTGCAAAGATGGTGCTTACTTTGAAAAGAGCTTGCGTGCACGAGGGAGGAGTTCTGCTCGTTCTGTCCATCAGCGCAGCAGTCGTCTCCTTCATTTTACAGTCGAATGGTGGCTAGAACGGCTCCAGGTTCAAAGGTCAATACGGAATGGATTAATCTGCGTTATTTTTTCTCAGATTAATTAATCGAAATTAACGCGTTATATATATATATATATATATATATATATATATATATGGGTCATTGACGAATAAGAGATATAATGGAGATATAATTAATTTTTGAAATTTTATTAAGTGTTAACAATGAGATTAGCTATGTGGTTTTTATATAATCAATTAACACTGCTTTTGTCATGTTTTACAAGGTGGACAAAATTCATCACCTAAAAAGTAATTAGGTTTAACCAACATTTGGGTTTTACCGAATGACACTTTTGGTTATACTGAATGACGATATTTTTCAAAAAATGCTAACAGGTTGATATCTAGCTAGCTTGCAAAAGGACAATGAAACATTTTATATTTAGTACAAGTTTTTTTAATATTACAACATTTTCCATGTTTTATAGCGGTTGTACCGAATGACCTGATGTTTCGGGACATGTGTATGAGCAAGTGAAAACATGACTTTTTCAAATAGTTAAAAGAGAATTAGTTAATATGCTTCATGACCATATGGTCTTTTGCAGCTTTCTGAATGATGTCACATCCTTTCTGATACTGACCGCATGACTTGATCCAAAATGGTCCCTTTACAGTATATTGGTTACTCCGAATGACATCAATGAAATTCCTTTTTCCGGACATTCTTTCTCATAACAAAACAACGACTTCTACACATAATTTTAATACCATTTTTCACTGCTGATATATGATGTTATAAAATAATGCCAGAATAAAAAATATATACATTTATTACATTTTACGATATTTTAATCTGTATTGGCCTTTGGACGAACGACCATTTGACACTTCAAAATCTTTAAAATACCTTTATATGTAGCAAAATATAATTAAACTTTTGGGATTCAATAAAAGAGATCTAGTTGTACTACCTTAAATACTTTGGATGTCATATCTTTGTTTTTTATTATTATTAAGGCCTTTGGACACACAAACACATATGTGTATATATATATATATATATATATATATATATATATATATATATATATATATAAAATGTAATAATTATCACAAAATATTTTTGATTAATTAATTCATGAATTAAAAAATCTGCTTAGATTAATGTCAGACTTTCTTAATGTTTTTTTACAGTCACAGAACTGACATGATGGCCTGATGATTGTTATGTAGGGAAATAGAAATATTTTTTTTTATTTTTGCCATACCTTGTTTTAATTTTATATTTTTCCAAAATATTTCAGATTGACATAAAAAAAAAAAAAAAACTTGACAAAAATAATACCTTGTTTAAAAAACCTTGATAAGTCTTTAGTCAGAGTCTGTAGTCCTCAACATGTTGTATATGATCTTTTCAAATAACCCTGTCATTAGTAACTACCTCCGCCTGTCTAGGAGGAGATTGTTTATAGATACCAGAAAGTCTTCTTGGCTTTCAATCAGTGATGTTTCATTTAACTTTAGGCTGTGTTGGTGCTTATCATCTACAAGTGGATACATAGAGCTCTTGTTGCCTTCTTGTTTATACAACAATCAGATCTGAGAATAATGCACAGAATAATGTCACAAAGTCAAAAGTTGAATCAGTCCAATGTAGTGATCACAAAAAGAGGAAACGGAAAGTAAGATAACAACAATATCTGATTTCCGAGGCCAAGCTGTTTCATAACAGACGACACAACGCGCATGAATGAAGTCTATTGTCTCGAACATGCTCAAATATGGCAAACAACTCTGTTATATCAGTTCTGGTAGTCACTTCAGGGACGTGTTTAGCAACAATGCGTGTCAGGATCACGCAAGAGAAGAGGAAACAGTTCAAATATACCATGCATCTGTGATATCCATCTGTTTAGAATTAGGCTTGGGATTTAGGAGGCAGTCAGTCATAATATTTGGCTATCTTGGACCTTTTTCTCTGGAAGACCTCCCCCGCTCCGTCCTGGGAATCGCCCTCCATTTGCTACTACAAATAAACTTTGGATTCATTCACCAAGTTTGGTGACAATTGGATGTAAACTGTTTTCATCACTTTAAAGAGAGATTTGCCTTCTTGCCTCTCTAGTGAAAACACCTTTTGACTTGAGCCAACAGTTCAAATTATCGAGGAAAAACAAACAGTCTGGAAGGGAGCGGACCTTTTTGTTCCACGCACAGATACGGAATGAAAAGCCCCTGTTTTGTCGAATGAAGGGATGTCACGGACATGGTGTACACACCTGTTATTCCGTCTCTTTTCCATTATGAACACCTTCACGACAACAAAGCTGCTCTGAGCAAAAGACACCACCCATTCTTTCGTCCACTGTCGTGTTTTCTCCACAAGACTGAATAAACCCCATTAGCACCTTTAGAGTAATTATATCCTCTCAGGTGTCATTTAATGCCTCAACTTGACAGCTTTTCAAGACTCCCTGTCATGTTTTGGAAGGTCAGAACCCTTCATCTGACGTCAAAGGATGGGACGTTTACTTTTCGACAAAAAGATATAAAAATAATAGTGACAGTAATGATCATCTTGATGTTTTAAAGTGTCTGGGTGTGGCCACAGAACACATGTATCATCATACACACACGCATACAGACACACACACACACACACATTGTTCACCTGATCCCACTCCTTGTTATCGTCTTTGTTTCTCCTCCTCTGACAAAGAGCCCCAACAAACCGTGTTTCACCTGCAGAAACACAATGTAAACAAGTGACTGATGGCTTCTAATAATGAATGTAAAGAGCCATTGTTCTGTGTGGAGTCATTGCCTCATGTAAAGATTTAGTGTCAGGCCTCGGGGTAGCTACCTAATGCTTGTCTCACTTTTCCTCATAAACATCAAAGAGAGCTTGTCTTTAAAAGTCACAATAAAGCACATAGGTAGAGCCCTGGAGTTTGCAGGGCCCTCATTCAGCAGACACCCACCCATGTCATTGTGCCGATGGGTAGATATCTTAGATGTCAGGGGATGCCCTACGTGGCTTACTCGAAATGAACTCGGCAGAGCTGCCAAATCCCTACAGGAAAGGAAAAGGTTGTGTGTTTGTTGACGCGAGGAGGGCTTGTCTTTTGTGAAGGTAATTATCCAGTGTGCAAACATAGTCTCTTAGCTTCCGCGTGAGTACAGATGTGCGTTTTGTTCGTCTTGTTTGTGAATGTATGTAAGCATCTCCTGGGGAGGGGGAAAAAAATTAAACCACAGGCCTCAAGGTCAGAAGTTCAGCCGTGATCTTAGTTCCGCCTGATTATGATTTCAATTTGATGTTTAGGGGCGTTTCTTCAACTTGTGGCAGTTTTATATCCGGGGGGGGTTGATTTTTATTAAAACTAACGAAACTTTCTTCTTCTTCTTCTTTATTTTGGTATATAAATGACACATTTAAACCTTTTTTTTCATGCTATCTACATTTATTTTTTGCTAAATCTTATGTGTATATTTTACATTTTAATTTAACTGTCATAGACTATGAACATCAATCATAAAACATATAATTATTAATATAACATTATAAAGCATTTCAATATTTATTGTGTGAAAATGATTTATGTTTCACAAATTACAACTGTCCCACGCACTGAACAATTTTGCTTCACTTATGTTTTATAGAAAGCTATTATACTTATTAAGAGAAATCAAAGTATATATCACTTAAGTATTTTTATTGTACATTATTTGTACAGTCAGTCTGTAGTTAAGCAATAATATTTAATTATGTGTATTTATAAAGCTGCTGTCTGTGAAATTAGCCATATCAATTTAAAGGAGTCAGTCATTATTTTCCAAAAGTGTAATTTCCATCACAGATTATTAAAGACAATACATATTTCGAGATGTGGTTACTTTCAGAAAATAAAAAATAAAAAAATAAAATGACCAATTATCTTTAATGTATGTATACATGGTGTTTTTTCAATGCAACGTGTGAAAAGTGAGTTTCAAGAGAGATTTTTTAAACGTCTGAAGGACCAAAAATCTTGAGGTTGGATTTACTGAAACCTCACACTTTTTCTTTTTCTGATTAATTCTAAATATAATCACAATTGGATTGTTTGGTTTAATTTAACTTCAATACTGTGTCACATTTAAGTGAGTGGATTACTTTATAGAGTGTTTGTCTCCCTCTTTTAGAGAAGGGGTGTGGACTTTAAATGCTGTCGAGGTAAAAACTAAGGTCGTGAGAGCTCACCTCTAATATGTGCTTTGGAGGACAGTTGGCTGTGGGGCTATTGGTATCCGTGGCAACCGCTGATAAGGATCATTAGTGGGGTCACTGGTTACTAAGGAAACCCATGAGGTTGTCAGCAGGCGGGGGCAACTGGTCAGATTCGTGCTTCGGGAGCACAGCACATCCTGTGAGAAGACAGACTAGAGGTTAACCATAGCGGAGAATGTGGTTGTTGGGGGTCAGAGATAGTGTCTCTGGTGAAACTGCACCCCTCTTGGAAAGAGTGCCAAAAACAAAGCTCTAATAAGTAAGCAGCACACTTGATACCACTCTTTGTGGTGGTCTGTACCTGTCCAGGCATGCAGATGAAAACACAGTTCTGATATGAACTCATGAGCAGCCCTGAACAAAGAATCTATGTTATGAAACTATACAGAAATGGGCCACTTGTGATTGATTTTTTTACTTGTTACAATTACTTGTACAATAGGATCATAATTTTGACATTGACCTGATATCCCAGAGGAAAAATGTTACTGCATAGAGGTTGCTCTTTCAAAGTTAATGGAGATCATGACAATTTTTTTTATGTTTTTCAAAGAAGTCTCTTATGCTCACCAAGGCTGCAGGGCCGGCGCCACGAGGGGGCAAAAGGGGGCATTGCGCCAACAGATCTGATTTGCCCTCCTCCACCCACCCCGAGACGGGATTGATTTTAATCCTTTGACGAGTACGGTCACACTGGTGTGATTAGAACGTTCAGAGCGTCACTGCTAAATTCAGACGTGCTCCGCGCTTTGGCTGGCGCTCCAACACGATCTCCTAGTACTGCGTATCTATAGCACGAGTTTATGTTTGTATTTGGCATGCTATTTAATTACTTTGCTATTAGAAATTACTTTTTGCATGCATATGATACGCAGTGGGTGGGGTAGGATTAGTGGTGCGGGGTTAGTGCGTATCATATGCACGCGAAAAAGTGCGTCGCGCTCAGTGCTTTTCCTATATCACAACTATTCAGTGTTTTCAACCGTTTATTTGAGGTATCAGCCATTAAATCAGACATTTAAGTGAAGTACTTTATATAAAAAAAGACATTTATAATTTGTTAAATTCAAATTCCATACACTGATGTCTATGGAAGCTGCAATATCTTTTCAATTATAATTTGACATATAATTCATTATATTGTTTGTAAATATTTAGATTAAAAAAGGAAAAATGGAATAAACGCGATACATACCTGTCATAGTTTGCCTGCATGGCGCGTCGCCAAGAAATTACATTCTAATAAGTTCTATAATAATGTTCTAAAATAACGGTCGCCTTACAAAACTCACGCTGGGGGCTCAGCTAGAATACAGAGCCCATAGAATACAGCCCCACCTCCGCGATGGCCCCCTCAAGAATTATGAATGCCCCCAATACCCCCCCCCCCCCCCAGTTCGTGTGTCCTGCGATGCTGCATTTATTTATTCAGTAAAACAGTATAGGCTAATGTTGCGAAATATTGGTACGATTTAAAAAAAAAAAAAAATGTTTTATTTTTATTTGAATATATTTTAAAACATAATTTATTCCTGTGATGCCATGCTGAATTTTGAGAATAATTACTCCAGTTTTCAGTGTCACAAGATCCTTCAGAAATTATAATATGCTGATTTGCTACTCGAGAAACATTTCGTATTATCATTATCAATGGTGCATAACATTTTTGTGGAAATGGTGATACTTTTTTTTAGGATTTTTTTGATGAATAGAAAATTCAACGAACATTTATTTGCATTTATTACATTCTTCACTGTCACTTTTGATCAATTTAATGCATCCTTAATGAATAAAAGTATTAATTTCATTCTCTGTCTCTCTGTGTCTTTTAAATTTTACCACAAATGTTTGAACGGTATCATTATTATTACACACACACACAAAAAAAATATTAAGCAGCAAAAACTGTTATCAGCATTGATGATGATGATGATGATGATGATGATGATAATAATAATAATAATAATAATAATAAATGTTTCTTGAGCCAGCATATTAGAATGATTTCTGAAGGATCATGTGACACTGAAGACTGGAGTAATGATGCTAAAAATTCAGTTATGTCATCACAGGAATACATGTTTAAATGTAATAAAATAGAAATTAAAATTAAATAATATTTCACAATTTTACTGTATGTTTCATTAAATAAATGCAGCCTTGGTGAACATAAGAGACTTTCAAAAACATAAAAATGGTAATGTTTGTAAACTTTTGACAGGCATTTACTGTATTAATTTACATAAATTCCTTGATAGCCATAGTTTATTAGGAAACATAGTTTATGCAACTGCATTAATATAATCATTAAACCTTATTTTCCCCTGGGTAAGTAATTGATTGAAATATAATTGCTTTTTACCTGTAATTTTAAATATGAAAGTGGAAAGATGTGATGTTCCTTTTTTAAATGAGATTAAACAGGAAGACAAAACAAGTAATCTGCTTCTTACAGCTTCTTACAGTGATGTACTACCAGTGCAAGTGCTGTGTTTCATGATGTTTTCGTCAGGGTGCAAGGCATTCATCAAACACTCTAGGACATTTTCCCAATTAATCTGAACCTTAAATGGATTTTCTCATGACACAGAGCATGCAAAGTTTCCATGGTGATGGAAACCACTGCTCAGCATCTCCTCAGTAAAAAGCCACAGTGACTGACGTGCGTTGAATACTACAAAAAGAATGTGAGGAGGAAATGTGCACATTAGAATATGCACATAGCATTTACCCTGTGACAACTCCCTGATGTGTTAAAACACAATTTGCCTCAAGTTGGAAAAGAAACAGACTATGTTTCTAAAACACGCACCCACAAAACTAGCCATACGTGATAAGAAAGCTGATTAATCATAGCTACGCCGCTGTTTAGAATAACTATGCTCTGCTGAGAGGATTGAAATCTTTTAGAATCACTTATTACAATGCCACAGCTAATAATAATTTTCAATGATTGTTGACAAATACATGTAAGGTGTTTGAATTGACAGCATTATTATAGATTTGTGACACTCCCTCAGAGAATTTGAAACAGACTGCATTGTCAGAAGTGTTATGTCTATTAGTTAGATATGGTTGCCTCTATACCATAGATCTAGAAGAAATCCCAGTGTTCTCTGCAATCACTGTCATGACAACATGAGTGCCTGTGGTCATGTCGGAGAAATGGCCCCTGCTGACTGCCATCTTGTCTTTTTTTTCCTGGGGGACAAAGACTGTTGTACCTTTCAAGGGTGATTCTAGGTGTATCTTGTTTCACTCGGCGCTCTCTCCCGCCCATTTGTAAAGGCAAAGATCATTAGCCTCTAAAATTACGTTCCTCCTTCGCTACTTTTTCCAACAGCCCAGTTCTTCTCCTCTCCATCACGCCTAGACAAATTAAACATGCTGCAAATGAGATGCTGTCTCGCCATCCACACCATCTCATAGTGTTTATTTTCATTCAATAGCAGGGGTTATTGTGAGGTCTCTTTCTCAGCTAATCTTTTAAATGGTTGCTTGTCTTTTAGATCAGGTTTGATACGACCCTCTGAAATGCCACCCACATAAGGAAACAATATCAGTGTTTGAGTGATCCGCTTAACTTATAAACAGTGTTGCGTTGAGTATCGCCTAAGAAACCTTTTGATAAAAGCAGAGATGATGATGTTTCATGAAACTGTCTTTGTGTGTGTGTGTGTGTGTGTGTGTGTGTGTGTGTGTGTGTGTGTGTGTGTGTGTGTGTGTGTGTGTGTGTGTGTGTGTGAACTACACACATCCATATTGCAGGGTTTTGAAAAATTCTTCCTTTCAATAGCTGAGTTTGGATGTGAACTGGCCACATTCGATAGAAAGCTGAATTAGAATTTGAATGGGAATTAAAGGAAGTCTGCTTCTTCCACCTTGGTCTTTAAATGTATTAAAAGTAAATTTGTATAAAATAAATTGCATACAAATTTAAAATTACATTCTTAAAGGGTTAGTTCACCCCAAAATAACATTTCTGTCATTAATTATATCACCCTCATGCTTTTCCACACCTGTAAGATATTACTTCTCCCGTTCATCTTCAGAACACAAATTAAGATATTTCTGATGAAATCCAAGAGGGTTTTTTTTTTATCCTCCATTTAAAGCAACAAAATTACCACATTCAAGGTCCAGAAAAGTAGTAAAAACATTGTTAAAATAGTCAACGTGACTACAGTGGTTCAACCTTAATGTTATGAAGCGACGAGAATACATTTGTGTGCAAAAACAAAATAAAAATAACAACTTTATTCAACAAATTTGCCTCTCCTCTGTCATTCTGCTATGCTATTTACATTGCAGAGCTTCCGTGTTTACGTCCGAACATAGGCTCAGTATTGGCTGGCTCTGGTCAATCGAGCAGCACGACGCATGCATGTGACGCAGATGCAGGAGCCGGCCAATACTGAGCCGGCATTCTGATTGAACAAAGGTGAATTAATAAATAATTTATAAAAAATTGTTGAATAAAGTCATTATTTTTGTTTTGTTTTTGTGCACAAAAAGTATTCTCGTCGCTTTTTACTTTTTATTTTTCTGGACCTTGAATGTGGTAATTTTGTTGTTTTCAATGGAGGATTAAAAAAAAAAAAAACTCTCGGATTTCATCAAAATATCTTAATTTGGGTTCCAAAGATGAACGAAGGTCTTACGGGTGTGGAACGACATGAGGGTGAGTAATTCATTTTGGGGTGAACTAACCCTTTAAAGGGGCTATATGTAAGAATTTTAATGTATTTATCACTTTTTGTGTTGCCAAAGTGTGAACAGCTTGTAATGAAACTTAAAAAAACGAGAATTTCCCCGACTTCCTAGGTTGTCTATGAAAGCCTGTAAGCGAAGAACAAAAAAACTTTACCGTGAGAATATCGGGGCCTTGAATCACGTTCAGTCTCTTGTATGTTATGTGTGCATGAATGCGACCACGAGCAATGAGTTCAATTAATGTCCACCGGTGTTGCTAATAACAAGGGTTTCTGAACTCTGAAAATATAGCCCCTTTAAACATATAAGGCTTTGTCAAATCACCCTTCAAAGTTTGGCTTGACTGACCGCCATTTTCTAGTTAAAATTACATTAATTAGTTTGAATTTTGTATGCTGTTTGGTTGGCCTACCTCAAATCAAATTTAGGAATTGAATTCCTAAACAAATTCTCCAATATTTCTGAATAATGCACAACTCTGGTTTATTGAGACAAAACGTTACTAAATGTCACTTTTAGTTGTATTTATGACAATAATCTTCTAGTTGAATGTTTTGTTTCTTTATTTTGCCTGTTTTCATTTGGTGACATTTTTTTGGTTTCTCCAAAATGTTGGAGGTAAAGAGATATTTTGTAAATTACCACTTATTAAATCACACATAATCATTTTTAAAGCATATAAAAACCCATTTTTGAAGATATGATGTTTGTTTTCACTAGCAGGAACTCCATTCCCTCAAATGCCTTTCTGGGACTTAAAATCAATCAGAAACCGACAACACACTATCATTATATGGAACAATACAGAAGGTAACCCATTACCCGCATACCCATCAGGAAACTTCTATGTGTTTTCAGATAGATTTTGTTTAGTGCAGCAGTACAACCCTGCAGCAGACCAAAATATTTCTGTTATTTTTTTAATCATACCAATTTAGGTCTTTCATTTCGCAGAGGTGCTTTTCAATTAGTGGCTTGTTTGGCCCATAGAGGTGCCACTTATTGACTTATTGACTGTACCTGTGCCAGTCCTGGGGTCAAGTTGTTTCAGTTGGTGGTGCCAAAGCAGGTGCTAAAGATTAGTGCCGCCAAGAGTGTCTGTACCTTGAAGAGGCAGTGTTTTATTTGAAAACTGAATTGTACTAAGACGTATTCAACACAAACAGTTGGACACTGCAGTAATACTGAAAGGAATTTTTTGTTTATATTTCAAGCCAGTAATCTGGACTGCACCGAAACCAGCCTTAGCTGTGAGACCATTTCACTTTTCAAAACAAAAACTAAGATAACATGATGAGTGCGAACAATCCCTTAAGCTTTATAATACTAAATGTGAGTTGTTTTGCCACAGCTTGTATTTTGCATGCACTTATTGGCTGTGATTTGAAGTCCCTGCAATGCAAAAACACATAATGCACTTTCAAGATCATTTGCATTTCCTTTTGGTGTCTTTATACTGTTATCTTTTCTGGGTAAAATGCATGTTAAAAAAAAAAATTAACACTTGCATGGCAACATCTTCTCGATTTTCAACAAACAGCTTTTAAGCATATGTACAGTGACACTAAAACATAAATCATCACTTTGTGGGCACGATACTCTGTTCTCTGAGGGTAGAGAAGGGACCAGGTGCTCTCTTCTGATCAGATACTGTATTTCTCAGTGAGACCTGAGGGAATTAGGCTAGCCTTTGACTCTCTACAGGGACAATTATAATGAGCCGCCCGTTACGTTCTCCTGAGGGTACAACATCTTACCTGTGCAGTGTTCATTGTGCTGATTTGTGATGTCTGAGAAGGTTGTGTCACTCTCTGCCGCTCACAGTAATCGCTGCTGTATATGTGGAGATTGTGGACAGACACACTGATGTTTCCCCACAGAAATGGTGATTATTTTAGCATCTTCTCAAGTCTTTGTCAGAGTAGCTACATGCGAAACCTCATTCAAATGCCAAAGTTTAAATGGGTCAAATTAGACTTTAAAAGTATGATTTAACTGTATGTAAGAAAAATGGTTCAAAACAGTACCAAATTGTGGTTCTTCAGCTTGTAACAATAGCAGAACCCTTTTTGGTGCTAAAAAGAACCCTTTTCATAAGGTTCCATAAAGAACCATGCTTTAAAAGTGCTATATAGGAACTTAATGGTGTTATAAATAATCTTTTTAATAATGGTTTATTGTCATCAATATTAGTATATTGGTATTTTCATATTAATAATATTAGTAATATTAATGCAATTTATATATATATTATTAATATTGGTGTTTTTTTGTTTGTTTGTTTGTTTGATGTTGCCTCTATTTGGGTTTTACATTTTAAAAAAAAGAAGCAATTTTGAGTCAATTAGGTGCTTTAATTTTTTTATTGACATGGCAAATTATAGCAAACATGCTACAAAAATGCTCTAACAACAGTTATTAGCTGCATACATTAATAAATAACAATTGACATTACACATGATATAGATGTAATGAAGACCAAGTTCCCGTGAAACGTCTTTATGTCTATCATTATGTGTGTATTTTGATTGGGAGTTTTTAAGATTCAAATTTAAAGACATTTTAAGGAAGAATCAAATCATTTATCTGATGAGAGTGTGTTGACAATCTGTGTAATTGAATGGCTGACCTCCAGAAAATCAGTAATGAGGTAACTTTGACTGTTACAGATTTGAAAAACAAAAAAAGCGGTAATAAAGAACCCTAACTCTAACACAAAGATCCATTACAGCATATAAAGGGTTCTTCAGGATGATATGGTTCTAAATAGAACTGTTACTACGTGTAAAGAACCTTTTAAAGAACCTTCTTTTTTAGAGTGTATTTATTTCAAGTTAATTTGAGAATCTTTGGCCTCCTTTTTAAAAAGGGGTGGCTGACCCAAAAATAAATATGTATGATAGCATCTGTAGATTTTTTTCTCTCTACATTTTTGGGTGAACTGTCCCTTTAAGTTTTTAGTATTGGAGAGAGTGCAGTCCATTCTATCACATGCCTAAAGAAGGGATTTGTGGGATTTGCCATCATGGTTTTGTTAATGAGCACAGAAGGATTTGAAAAGTGAGAGCCATAGATAGGGCTAGTGCCCTCAAGCCATTCTGGAGAGGTGGGGGGGAAAGACTGCCTCCTTGAGGGAAGTGTGTGCGCTCATTGGAGTAGATCTATCCTCAGCTCTCTCTGTCCTTTTCTTATGTACTCAGGGTGGATGGGCTCAGACCTTGGCTGCTCCATGGCCCTGAATGACAGGGTCTCTCGCACAAAGCCAACAAAGCTCCTGTCTGCCCTTCCCACCCCTCCTGACCTAGACAATGCAGGTAAGGAAAGCGTCACACATTCATCGGGCCAGCCTTTACCCCCGTAGGTCAAGCCCTCTTAAGCCACTCGTTCCTCTTGTGTTAACAGCAATTAACTAGAAATGAACCAATTTACAAACAAAATGGACATCATATAGCAAGCGTCCTACCCAAGTGCAAAGGGTTGGTAGTTTGGATCACGCCGCCATCCCACCTCGTTGCCCTCACTCTCCCCAAAAAGAAAGGAATCCTCAAGCTGTGGAGGAGTGTAAATTAGTTTTCTCTTTCTCTTTCCTGGTTGCTTCAAAAAGCCAACAGAACACCTCTCACCCCATTCCTCCTGTAATGAGGCAGGCTATACAAAGCTCTCAGAGTCTGTAAAGGTGCCATGTGCTGCGTAACTAAAAAAAAAACAAAAAACAAAACAAAAAAAGAGATTTTCTTTACACTTAAGTCATTTAACCATTCAAAAATAGTAAACCCATTAAAGTCAAACCTATTACATATCCTGTTCTCAATTTTCTCAAAATGTAATACATTATTTCTAAGTAAAGAATAAAATAAGAATGAAAATTCACTTAACTTGGTTTGCATATACTTTATATTTGACTTTTCACTGGGATTGTTTAAATAAACAAGTTTCTTTAGAGATAATAAAAAAGCACACAAACATTTCTGTGTTGGATGAGCTCCGACATATGGCGAATTCCTAACGCTTAGCACCAATGATTAAGTAACATCGCTTCAAAAACTGCATTTAATTACTTTTTCAAAGCCTACATAATAACAATTTAAATGTAATCAGTGAAAACTGACACATCAAGATTATGATATGCACATATTTAATGAGAGCCCATATTTTTGCTTTGCATTACATTTGTACACTTGAGATAAATTTAATTGTCACATTTAAACATAAATGTTCACATCTTGCAAGTTATTTGCAGACTTGTTTACCTCAAAACAGTAATGTTTGTTATTTTTGTACTGACTTTTATTGAACAATTTCCCTATCCCAGGAGTGGGATCTATACAGCTAGCATCAAAAGTGTTGCCAAAACACCTATCTAGATTGACAAGTCAAACAAGTGAGGCAAGTGATGTGATGCAGTGACCGGAAAGATGTGTTGAAGGCTGAAAAAGCGGGTGATGCCTTGTCTTCAAAAGGAGAGAGTGCAGACTGTGGGAAAGAGAGAGGAGAGGCATAGATCCTGATTTTGTAAGATTTGAAGTGTGAATGTGTTCTTGGCTCAAGTTGTAAGGCAGTTCACTGCTGTCATATTCAGACGCTAACCACTAAAGAACTCCAGCTTGTTGTGGTGAGGGGACATCTCAAGAGAGGCTATTAATTTTGTACCTCCTGGTTTCCCCTGTCAGCAGGGCGGAATATAGCATATGCAACTGAAATGTTCACTTTATAAGAGTTAAAAGGCTAATTATAAGATTTTTAACATCGTTCAGATTAACCAATGTTACATTTCTCATGGAGTTCGATACATATTGATGAAGAGTAGGAAGTTTTTTTTGAAGTAAATCACTGGAGACTGGTTTATTCTGTCCTGGAGCGACTATGTAGATAGAACAATTGGATCAGGAATATTACTTTACAACAATTGTAAACCTCTTGAAAATAGTGATATTGCTGATAATTGAATAGTCTGGCATAATTACGATTAAAACTTTTCAAACACTCTGCTGGGAATCACCTTCCGAACAACTAGGTAACAGTTTCTTCCCTGTCATTCCGAATGTGTGCGCACAAACTGGGGATTGTTATTTTCAGGATAAAAAAATGTGTGCAAATATTAAAAATGGAAAATAGCACACACTCATCCTCCCAGCTCCCACGGGGGCAGGGTGATATTGGGCACACCACTCCAGTGTCAATTTATGCAGTCCATGCTTCTGTTGCCTCGATTCATTAAGATGATTCACGCTGCTGAAATGCTGTGAGGAAAGAGACAGAGTGCAATAGGGAAACATTAATTACATGTGACTTAATTCTCCATACTCTTAAAAAACACCAAAAGTGTATGCGACCATGTTTTACATTTAGACACCAGTCTTAGAGGAATACAAAGAGATGAATAATATCCCAAGGTGTTTTGTGGGCTCCATTAAGGCGTATTTCATGAATTTACTCGTTTGCTTTAGAACACAAGTTCAGCTGTCCCCGAGGATTGCTCAGTGAATGGTAAACAGTTGGAGAGAAATCAATGCAAAACTGTTTGAAAAAAGAGTTCATAAAAGGAGTTTCTCAGAATGCAGTGGAGAATCTAATTACGACCTAATAAACAGTGTCTCAAAGCCCACCACCGAGAGAGCAATGCAAATGGAGCTGGAATTCATACTAAACCACTCAGACCAATGAGCTCTGATCAATGAAAACAAACATAAGGAGGAATCATTAGCAATTATTCAGCTCCAGATAAAAAGCCCAAGACACTGTCTAATACAAGTATTATGGCCATTTGTCCATTTACAGTTTGTTTTGCTATCAGATCAGGTTACAGTCTTTGCTTCTCTTTTGCTAGTTTAGAGTCATTATAAATATGGTAACAATGCTACATATATAATGCATTTTTTTTTTATTATTATTTAGGCCTATATGATTTTTTTTTTAAAATGTGTACAATATATAATTACATACACTGTAAAAATAATTGTTGATTTAACCTAAAGTATGAGACCTGGTTGCCTTAAAATTTTGAGTTCATTGAAATTAAAAATTTGAGTTAACACAATGAAGACGATTGGTTTAATCAGCAGAAACTCAAAATATTATGTTATCTGAACCATATTAATTATCTAAGTTGTTTTGACAAAAGAAAAAAGGTGATAACAAATCATGAAAATAATATTTACAGTTTATTTATGAATGTATAATATATAAAATATACTCTATTTAATGAGCGTTTTAGTTGCTATTCCATTCAAAATGAACGCTGTTGAAAGATGTCTCTTATGCTCACCAAGGATGCCTATATTTGATCAAGCCTGCATTATATTGGACCTATATTTGATAAAACAGAATATTACTACACTGTAAAATATCAAAAGTTGAGAAAAAGTTTAAGGCAACCAGCTGTAGGAGATTTTTGAGTCTTCTCAACTTGTTGCAAATTAAACTTATTATACATGAGAAAACTCAAAAAAAAATCTCCTCCAGCTGGTTGCTTTAAAGTCGTCATGAAATCAAAATTGACCCTATTTACTTTGTTAGCGCATATTACTAGTCTTGTGGTGAACAATTAATCCATGCAAGTTAATACACAGAAAATTGTTTGTCGTGGTAATCTTTAATCAAAATCTGAAAAGTTACTTCCGGTCTGGAATGGCATTCCTTCTCTGATGACGTCAGTTTGATGGCTCGGGTTGAAAACGCTTAAACCGCTCCCCTCCAACCTATGAGCGCGAGACGGAGAGGAGGAGTGCTAAAGTAAAATCCTGCCCTCTGTTCAATTTTCCGTTTCACTTGGAAATATGTCACAGAGAAAAGTCGTTTGCACCTTCCGGTTCACGGGGACTTTAAACTTTTAAGTTTTCTCAATTTTAATTTTACAGTGTAAATTTAAAACACTCCAGTATTCAGTGTCACATGATCCTTCAGAATTCATTCTAATATGCTGATTATTATCAATGTTGAAAACGTTTGTGCAGTTTAATATTATTGCGTAATATATGTTTTTTTTCATTCAAATATGCTGATTATTATAAATGTAATGTCTCTTTTTTGAATATATAATACCCAATATCCCATCAAGTAATACATATATTAGAAATATCTATATATTCATTATATTTATTACTTGATTGGATTCTTATATGCATATTTTTAAGCTAAATTCAGCTAAAGCATATGTGTGGAGTGGTGTCATCATCATAATTTCAAATAATTGCCTTAAATATTTTTCTCCTGATCTCAGAATAGTTTGTGACTTAACTCTCTTGACCCTGTCTTCCTCATTCATTACTTTATCACAAGTAACAATGTTTTGCAATGTTTGGTATCATCCTTCTTCTGCTGCATGATAAATTCCTCCTCTGGGATTTCAAGCTAATACTCTCAAGCACAGTCCAGCCCTCAGCCCGCTCTTCTCTATCAACAGCCACTTGTTCAAATAATTAGAGAGCAATATCTCACTTTACCTCCCTCTTTTCTTTCAAAACTTCTTCCCCAAGTCTGTCGCTCAGTGTCAGCCTGAAGCCCAAACCCTGTGTTGCCCCAGGTGTGCCCTTTCAGTGTTTCTTCCATCAGTGTTTATGCTAAAAGTGCATGTTGAGGACAGGATGGTTAACAACACTGTGTCTGGCCTCTCTGTGATGTTTCAACCCAAAACATCCAACTGGCAACCATTAGAGCTCAAAATCTGACTATCATCTTAAATATAACATGTAACTACAATGCTTTCTATATTTCTGTGCAAAAATAAATGAAAAGGAAGACAATTAAGGTGTCATCCAGCTGGGATTTTTCGCCTACTCTGTGTTCTGGCTGGACTTTGTCACCTTCACACTCTTCACCTCCCCAATCAGCCAATCCAGAAGGTCCTCATTCTTCATTGGCTTGTATATAACATCTGGCTTCTAAGGCTAAAGTTGACATTCATCCATTGCACTGAGGTCCAGTCTATGTTTAGATGTGAAATTGGGCAAAATATCCTTGAATGTAGTCTATAGAGTCAATCGGAGGCTCAGGACAAAATAGTAACAATAACAGTTTTGCATTGGGTAGACATTTTTTTAGTCAGTGGAAGATCTAATTGTGTTCAGTCCAGTAACTTAATAAGAATCTTTTATTTATGCTTTAATTATTTTTGTTATATTCACCTCTTATTTCTTGATGATATATAAACACATGGGTGTTGATCAGGAAGAAAATTCACCTTTAAGAGTGGCTTGAGAAATTTAAAATAATAACAAGAACAACAACCACCACAATAATAATGCTGACATTTAACCAGAATAACTGGAATAGTAGAGTCAAAAATTACCTGTTACATGGCTACAGTCTTTTTTATAAATCCATATGGAATGATTTTATACAACTGACTGAACAATACAAAACACTTCCACATCTTATCTGCATGATAATGTTATGTATGTTTCACTGCTCACATCCATCTCCCCCAGGAAAAAATATCAGCCACAAACAATTCTAAGGCACTTTGAGAGCAAGAAAATCTATTCCACTTAACAAACTGCTTGATTGTTCAGCTATACTATTGTGCTAATACTTGTAAGCTAATTTTCGCTCTGGTTAACAGAGCACCGTTTTAGATCTTTGACTTCTAAAACATTGTAAAATGACATCTTTCAACACAAGAGAAATTCTCATCACTCTCCTGCAATTCGTGACAGTTTTAAAGGCTTAAAAGATGCTAATGTATGCCCTCCTTCGCCGTGTGAAACCTGTAAAATGGAGTTTAACAAAGCAAAATGTCTTTAACAGTCCTGTAAAATACCAAAACATATTCCTCTTATAAAGGATCTACACGGTTCTTCGGTATTAAGAATAGTACCTCACATCACACTTTTCTAAGTGACTCTTGTCTGCTAAGGAAACATGGGACACATGAGCTACCAGGAGCAAAATTTATGTCTCCGAACTGTTGGAATATGTAAAACAAGCAGAATGTCCAACATCTTGTGAAACGAATCTAATTTGTATTTTTAGTTAGCATAAAAGCCCACAACATAAATCTTCAATGGGACTCACACTATAACCTCATCTACGATCTCTCTCAAGCATTGTTTGCTTCGATACCTGGTGGATTACACTAATGGACAAAGCAATCTGTCAGTGATATCTTTATCTCACAGCTGTTCTCAGGTCAGTCAGGGCACACAGTTGAGTGGTCAGTGATACACCGCTCATGCGAGCTGCAAGGGACATGAGCCCCAGGACATGAGCCCTAAAACTGCGCAAGGCTCAAATATCGCCCTTTTCAACCACCTTATCTGTCGCAAAAGTGCAAGATGAATTTGGACGTATACCCAAAAGCACATCTGTGAGCCTGGAGAGTTTGTGTGCATTTTTGTTTTTGTGTCCTTTTTCAGTTTGAGGTATGGGGTATCACTGAAGCAATGCATTGCCTCAATTATCATGCACAATATTTATTAAACTAATCAAAATTAGTGCATGAACTACACAGTATGACTATGTAAACAATTAAAAGAAAATTAGCACTCCATTCATTGGTTACATAACATTGTTTTATTGCATAACAAAGAATCTTTTACTTTCAAGATGAGCTCCACAAAGGTTGAAACGGATAAATATTATTATTCTTACCATGCAATGTTTGTTGAAGGGCAATAAATATTAATCTGCAATGCACTTCAGTATAAACTGAGTTGATTCTATTAATACTGACTAATAATGACCTTTAAAGAGATATTTTGCCTGAAAAATGAAAATTCTATCATAATTTACTCACCCTCATGTCATTCCAAACCTGTATGGCTTTCTTTTCTGTGAAACACAAAAGAAGAAACTTTTTTTGAAGAATGTTGTCTTAGTTACAGCACAGTTTTGGTTAGTTTCAACTTCCATTCAATGGACAAAAACAACAACAACAAAAAAACACTGAGACATTTCTCAAAATATATATTTTTTATTTTAAGTCATGTAGTTTGGAATGACATAAGGGTGAGTAAATGATGACATCTTTTCAAAGATTTTGGGGTGAAATATCCATTTAATGAATAATCACATCAAGGCCAATGCACTGTAAAAAAAATATATATTTTCATGATTTGTTATCAGAACATTTTTTCTTTTGTCAAATCAACTTAGATAATGAATGTGGTTCAGATAACATAATATTTTGAGTTTCGTTGATTAAACCAATTGCCTTTATTGTATTAACTCAATTTGTTTTATTTCAATGAACTCAAAATCTTAAGGCAACCAGGTAACTTACTTTTTTAAGTTAAATCAATTCTTTTTTTACAGTAATTATGTAGGTGTGGTCAGTTATTTTAGTTTTATTAATTTTACATTTATATTTTGTAAGTTTTAGAACATCTATTTTGTTGTTGGTGACTGAACCATATACAGATTTGTGATATGAATTTGATTTTCTGCATACTTTATTTCTATGCCTGTGTGAATGGGCAAAATATATTCACTCATAAATGTTGTGAATAATTTATTAATGTGTTCCAAAATGTCTGAAGACCATGCATGCTGATTTTTAATGTCATTCATAACCCATCAGTGAGAGGAAATGCATATTTTTTGCATTATTTGTGGACTTTATAGCCACTGAAACAATTATTAATTAATTATTTTTTTATTTTTTTATTCTTTTGTTCTTTGATATTTAATCTGGATAAGTGTTAAAAACAAAACCTCACATTTGCCAGTATATGCAACAAATATACAAACCTCACTACTGTTAACCTCTGGTAAATTACAATACAGGCTGTTATGATTCATTATATTTATTTGATCATATTAACATAGATGTAACATTCTTAAAATGGTAGTGTCTGAGACATCACAATTGTATATGTACTGCAACGTTGCATGAAACAGATACAGCTGTTATTCACAATACGCTAACAACGTTTTTTTTTTGTTTTTTTTGCAAGAATAAAGCATGAACCTCACAATCCTTCATCTTTATGTGAGTTATTTGAAATTCAAACATATTGGACAACTTTTCAAGTACTCGGTCTGCAGACAAGGCCTGTTATTTTTAGGTAGCCTGTTATATCAGTTGTTTTCCAGATTTCCCGTAATTAAAGCCTGACTCAACTGATTTAAGACAAATGCTTTGAAAAGAAAGCACAAAACATTCATTTTGTCCTTTGGGTGGGATGCACTTTTTTTTCTCTCTTTTTTTTTTTTAATTACAGGCTATTGTTGCTTGTTTGGTCTGTTCATATTCTTACTGTTGGTAATGGTAGCTCTAAGTGTGGCTGTCAATGGTGTCTTCAGTTTTCATAAATATTCTCCTCAGTATAGACACTCATGCAAAAACTTTTGCCCTCACAATGTCAGTTACACCTCTGAGATGTCAGGTATATATTAATCTGTCACACATGGCTTTGAAGGTCACTTAATTACTCTCTAATCAGATGTATTTCAGTAGCTGAATGACAGATGTAGACTATTCTTACTGATGTTATTCCATTAGTGGTCTTTCTGACATACTGGTCCCTCCTTCCATTACGTGGACCAAATGATTGTCATTGCATGATAACCGCACAGGTGCTTTGTTACTGCAATGCAGGTGCTTCTTGTGTGTTTGCAACAAGAGTAAATATAAGCTAGGGCTTTGCAATATTTGCGGACAACGCGGCATCAGTTCACATATATGTATTATATATTAAAACAAAGCTTTTGAGAATGTTCCATTTGCCACATGTCTTCTATCCACCCCGACCCACACTCCACTGAACAGATCTCCCCCTCATGACCTCACAAAAACTCCAAACGCATTTGATTCATTATTTGTCTCTCCTACTCACAGATTAGCTGTCTGAAAACAGACACACATTGCGCGGGTCTTGTGTATTCCAGCACATCTGTTTTGAATAAAGACTTCTCCTGTGGTCTTGCCCTTACTTAGCAAGACTCCCTGGTTGAATCCAAGTCTAATTTTCAGTATGACACCCTGAGGTATCGCTTACCGGGCTTTAGTGGTGGAGCGGCGGCTCTTTGTGGCCAGCAGGTCGATATATGAGAGTGTTCCTGCTGGAGCTGGGCACAGGTGAAAGCAGTAGATTAAGATAATGAGACGAGTGAAGCTAGTCTTTGTGTCCCCTGCACACATTCAGCATGTGAGAAGGTGGTACAGTATGTGTAGTTTAGCTCTGTTAGAAAGATGCGCCATAGGAAGAGACCGTTGTGTACATTGGCAAATAATAAGACAGGAAAGATGAAAGTGTGGAAAAGCATGTCTCCGGGCACAAAGATGTAACAATGTTCAAGAACTCGTGTTGATTGACCACAATATGAATTTTGGGTGTTTATGCTCAGTGTTTATGCTGGTTATGGCCCTACGAAGGAAGGAAAGATGAGTATTAAATTGAGTTTAATACACGATTGGAAGACAAGCTTTAATCTTTATAATCATTAAAAAGACTCATTCTCATTAATGCTGGGTTAAAAACAACCCAAGTTGAGTTGAAAATGGACAAATCCAGCGATTGGGTTGTTTTAACCCAGCAGTTGGGTAAAATGTTTGCCCAATGTGCACTGGTCAGTTTTATTTAACCTAACAATTGTTTAAAAATTACTATATGGCTGGCTTAAAATGAACTCAAAATAGGTTGGAATTAAAAATCAGACACCATTTCTAGAGGCAACAATAATAATCAAAAGGTGAACATTCATTAATAAGCAATGTTTGTTTAATTATTATTAATTAAACTAATTAATGTTAATTTACAACATATTTTGGTTTCATTTTAAGCAAGCAATACAGTAATTTTTAAACAATACTTGGGTTAAATAAAACTACCCAGCAGGTTGGGCAAACATTTAACCCATTCGCTGGGTTTGTCCATTTTCAACCCAACTTGGGTTGTTTTTAAGCCAGCCTTTTTAGAGTGTAAAAATGCATATACTCTTAAGGTTTTTCCAGCGATGGAACAGAAGAACATTTTTTTTTTAAATCCCTAAAGAACCTTTCAGTGAACAGTTGTTAAAAAACATTATATATAATATATGTCAAGAACCTTTTTCCACTATAAAGAACCTTGTGTGCAGTGGAAAGGTTCCATGGACCTTAATAAAGGTTCTTCATGGAACAATCAATGCCAATAAAGAACCTTTATTTTTAAAAGTGACTATTTCAAAAGGAATTTCTGTTGTTGTTGTTGTTTTTAATATTCCATGCAGTAAAGAAAATGGATGCACGACTGAATCAAAGAAACACCCAAAACAAATTCCACAGCCAGCATGCAGCAACACCCAATGCGACAACCAGGTTCGACTCTTGTCAGTGTACGTCTCGCCAACTGAAATAGCAGTGGTGTAAGGCTATTTCTATTTCAGCCGACCACGACAAAATCCAGTTCATTGGAGAGCAGCTCTCCCTCGTTTTCGTGAGTCGACAATCATTGGAAGCGTGTACAACTTCGTAAGTGAGGGGCTGCCAGCTGCCGCGACGGGTAAGAGCAGGTTGCCATGGCAGCCGCGTTCGGAGGAGAGCTACAGATTGGCAGGAAAAAGCGTGTCAACAATTGCCCTGTTGCAGCGCGAGAGAGGAGCCGCTTCGTAGCCCTGGCCTCCTGACGGCCCCGTGCATCGCGCCTCAGCCACCCCATGCTGTTTAATAATATACATTCGCAGAAAGTGATTGATCTCGGACTGTGTGGTAAAGATCAGCAGTCAGAGACTTTCCTTTTTCTTTCCTCAAAACTCTCCAAACAAACATAACTGCCGCAATTAGTAAACAAAGGTCTGTCTCCGCCATAACGCTTAAACGCACGGGCAATTAGAAGAGATTTTTTAAACCGCGTGTCTACACCATGTACAGTGACAAGCTGAAAACACAGTTGTGTTTGACATATTAGGGGTAACAAAAACGTTTTATTTTGTCGACTTCAAATCGAAATTATCAAGCCATTGTGAATTTAAAAAGGGCTTATAAACGAATCCACGTGGCCTAGTACCTTCTCTGCCTTCCTGTTTACAAGGTCCCTATGGGCCACGTTTTGGTAAATGAGCTATGCATATCAAATAAGCTATGCAAGAGATCTAATGATATTTTTATAAATTAGCATATATATATATATATATTTAAATGTGAAAAAGTATAATTGTTTTAAAATTATGAGAGTTAGAGTATCAGCAGGTCGCTTCTTGAGCCATGGCACAACATTCAGGTAAAATGGGCCAGCTGTTCAGTTAAAATGGGCCAATATAAAAAGAGAACAACACAGGTAATTTTGGCTGAAAATTGACTCTATTGTCTTTAGTGTGCCATAGCAACACCATATATTTATTACATTAAATAGAAAGTTGAACAAATATTTCAAATAAAAAAATTAAAAATAAACTGAACATGTTTTATGTGCGTGTTTCTGTGCATTGGTGTCTTTTGTGTGCATGTGCTTGTAAAATATCTGTCAAACGTTAGAACATCTTTGACAAAAAAAAAATAAAAATCACTTTAACATTTCCTGTAGCTATAGGTCTTAACATTGTACTGTACTGACATCTTCCTTTCTTTCCCTTTCTCTTCTCTCTTCTTATCTCTCTGTTTCCTTTCTTTGCTTGTCCTCCTGCCATACTGTCTGCAATGCAATTTCTTTTAAAAGGCTGTTAAGATTGTGTATGGATACATCTAGGCCTATAAACCTATTTTCACCCTCAATTTCTGTGTAAAAGTGTGTGTGTATGCAACCAATTTCAAGCTGAAAATTGTGGCCCATTTTAGCTTAACCAGCCATTTCTAACTAAAATGACCTTTTTCACAAAAATCGAAGTTTCTTTTTTAAATTAAACTTTTTAGGTTACCCTTATTAGTGATGAATGAAATTTACTATGTCCTTACAATTTCTCTGACAAGCTTCATGTAACACTGCCCTGCCCTGCCCCCCTTAAAAACTCAGACCAGTGAAAACTATTGTTACATGTCAACAAGTGTTGAAGCAACAATACAAGATCAGTTATTGTGATTGGCTGTACAAATTTAAAGTGATATGACACTACAACCTTATTTGGCCCATTTTACCTGATAGCCCATTTTAGCTGACTTAGTAGTTCACTTCAAAATTCATTTGGAATGCCCAGCAACGTCATCAAACATAATGACTGTTGCAATGTTGTATTTGAAAACAAATATGATTTCGTTTATTTTATAAATGTGTCATGTTATTTGACCCATTCTTATGATTCTGGGTGAATTCTTTCGCGCTAGAAGGCCACAGCGCGAAGAGGAAGCTGTCCTTCCAAACGAAAGAGTGCAAATTGGGCCTTCCACCAATCCTTTGTAGGCTAGTGTGCATTCCATGGTCACCCAAAGGAAGACATTTTGACATTTATGATCATGTGATCATGAATGACGGGTCTTCGCGTTTCATTTTGAAATTAATCTGAATTTGAGAAGTTACAAGACCAACATTAAGTAGCCTATTTTTCAAGTTTGTTTTTATAAAGCGCTGCACAACGAGATGGCACATAAAGCTATATGACGCAGATTTATTTAGCCTACTATGTCATAATAGTTAAAGCCTAAGCATTGATTTAGGTTTAGCCTACTGCTATGTTATCAAGAGAATATTTTGGGAAGACAAAAAATAAAATAAAATCAATAAATAAAAAATAAACCGACAATGACATGTGTGTAAGGTAAGGACTTTGTATAAGGTTAGAGACAGTGCTCCCTCAAATGCCTCCTACTCACTAGGGCATATTTTCGAATGGAATTCGAAGGTGAATTCAGGAAAATAAAAATTGCCAGTCCACTTCGTAGGACACTATGGCTATGGGAACGTACCCAGAATCTTGACGGTTGTATTTTCACAATAGTTTTTCGTTTACGTTATTCTTGTTTTATGAATGTTGTTTTGTCGTGAGATAAAATAGCCAACCAATCTTCATTCCATGTTGCTGTATTTGTTCCCTGGGGTCGATGAAACCAAACCTAAGGTGGGGTTATTCAGTGACTCGATACATAACTGCTTTGAAAATTGTCAAAAATATTTTTTCATAAAATGCAGCCCGAATGTCCTCGGCTACCGTGCACTCATTCCGGATTTTTACACCTTATAAACAAAGACGGGGGGATTTTTCCTTTGTGTGCAGACAAGTGCGACTTATTTGCCATACACCTCGTCTCTTCCTGAACACTCGCGGCTGAAACTGTGAATTTGCTGTCATCGGTCTAATCACGGTGGCATTGATTTTTGGGACTGTGGAGCTGTATCTGCCCTAATAGCCGCACAAGTGCAATTGACTGGTCTGAGGATGACAGACTGTTAGTGTTGTTTATTTAAAAGCAAGGCAAAAGAATATGAATCATAATTGCTATAAACAACAGCAGCAGCACGGCCATGGATCAGCACGCAGAACTGTTCGAAGAATTCAGGCTAATAAGATGCATAGTATGGAGGTAACACATGTATAAAATGGACACCTGTTTTATGACAAAAATAATCGATGCATATAGGTGATGAGAGTGTAGGCAGGGTGATCATCGATGGCGCTTTGTGATGCAGAATTGATCTGGGCCGTAGCCTGAGAGGGGCGCAGCGGGGCTGCCGTTTGTTTAGTAAACTCCCATGAATCCAAGTAGATAATTGCTCTGTAAAATTGGTGGCGAGGGCAGCTTGGGTTCCGTGTTCCACCCACCTAGAGGGCCGAATGAAAGTCTGCATCTCTTTATTTTCTCAAATTATCAAAAACCATCGCAGCATGAGAACGAGGAGAGAGGTATTTATATTTGTTGGACCAGGAAAGAGGACTGCGCACAGGCCGTTGCGTTGAAACTGGTGTTCGAGCTCTGATCCGTGTTGAGCCTCTGTGACGAACTTACCGATGATGACAGCGACTGTTTATAGAAACAACACATATGCATAGCTCTTCTCTTCCGATACCTCAATGATTATGTCCTCATTCAGAGAATCACCCCCAGAGCGTTTGTTACATTGTTGATTTATTTTGTTTTAATTATTTATGCACGAACTGAAGTGAGATTTTTGAAATGATCTTTACTTTTTTTTGCGGTCTTCTCGTTTCGTGATAGATAGATAGATAGATAGATAGATAGATAGATAGATAGATAGATAGATAGATAGTTTTTGACCACAACATAGATTAATGTTGCATATATTATTATTATTATAATTATTATATTATAATTATGAATTATAAATATTATATATATATATATATATATATATATATATATATATATATATATATATATATATATATAATAAAAAGTTATATACACCATATACAACATATAATACAACATTTTATTTAAAAAATAAAAACATTTAAATTAATCATTGGATAGCTACAATGTACGTACGTTTTTCAATTATATTTAAAAAAAAAAATAACTGAATGTTATTACATATGTAATTCATTTCAATTATAATGAAAACCTATCCGCCTTAAACCTATCCCTACCCATATCCCACCTCAGTAGCAGCAAATACACACAATAAATACATTGTACCTATTAATTTTTTGACATAAGTAGTGGTCCATATAGTGAAAGACACCTAATATAAAATTGGATATATATATATATATATATATATATATATATATATATATATATATAATATGCATGTTTTTTCACACTTTTCCATTATGATGTTTTCTCACCTAAGAAAGCAACGAAAAGCCCTCATTATCTCCTCCATGATGTATTAGTTCTCTTTGAATGAGACATGTGTTGTTTACTTTCAAAACTGTAGACAATAAAAGACACCCTCAAGATGATATCTCTGGAGACCTGTAATGTCTACAGTGAGTGAAGCCTTTGGGTGTTGAAAGTGTGCAAGCTTAAACCTCTCACATCACATGAGGGAAATGTGCCATGGCCTGATACATGTTTATTTTTTGAATAAATGCATGAGAGCTCTCATTAAAATAGCTGCTGTGACACTTGTCCATTGCATCCACCCGTATGTGCATGTGTGTGTGTGTCTAAGGAGACCTTTGTTCAAGGTTTCCTTAAGTTTACAAACTGTTGCACACAAATATGATATCATTTATGCATCAGACTCATTTCTGTCAGCAAACTGGCCAAATGTTGGGAAACATTTCAGGTAATACAGAAATTTAGAAGCTTCAGCGGTCATGCAAAGGCTTCTCTCCCCAAAGGAATTAACGACAACAGATATGTTTTTATCTCCCAAAGTAACAATTTACTGGGTCACAGTAGATCAGCATGTTTCCTTCTTTACAGCAAAAACATTAGCAACAGGGGAATACTGTCTTGACAACAAACAAAATGTCACAAAACATTGCTTGTAAAATATAGAAAATATACAGATCTTCATATGTAAAGCAAATTGTTGCACAATGCCAAGGTTTTCTTTTCTATTTAATTTAAATTAATAAAAATTTAACTCCTTCTAGAAAGGGGATGCAAAATAATAGTCTTGGTTTTGTACAATGCTTCTGTTTTCTTTTTCTTTCCTTTTTGTACTGACAGCAATTTAATCAAACTGTGACTTCATGCCCTACTATTTGCAAATTGTATAGCACCTCTAAAACATAAAGGCAAAACATTTCACAAACAAGTTACATGGACCTTGATTACAACTGTAAACATTCTCAGCATGGGTGAGTAACGCATCACAGGGTGGATTCAGGCTACTGCAGCACACACTGCCAGACATCTAGGAGGAAGACAATGACAAATTTAAGACTGTTATTTCTCTTTTCAATTTATGCACATCCCTCTATCCCCCCTCCCCCCGCCTCTTTGGCACTAAGAGAAATGGTGACACAGTAACACTAACAGATGCCAGATCATTCATCATAAGGCAAGATAACAGTAATATAGCTAAATTTACCTTATATTTAGAAAAAAAGAAAAGAAAAACATATGCTGGTAAAATGATACTGGGAGCATACTGAAAATAGCAAATATAGAAACAGGGTGAGCACAGCAAAACATCTTTAACACCTGTACAATTGAAATAAAGCTCATAATGTAAGGACAAGTTCAATTAAATTAGGAATTTATTCAAATACACAATATATTTTGAATCAGAAATTTTATAGGACATATAATTAATATTTTATTAATGCAACATGTTTTTTGTTGATGTATAAAGAGCAAAATAAAATACATTCAGAGTCATATGCTGTATGATTAATGACTCAAACAAATTACATATTTTTATTATTTAAAAAAAAAATGTTATAACGGCAAAAGAAGAGGAACTGAACATTAGTTCATTTTAGACATTATTCTGTCCCAACAAATGACATGTGATTGACATCTCACCACCTTTAAAGATACTAATTGTTTTCAAAATGCAACATTGTAAATTCTCAGTGGACATTAAGCTAGTAATACTGACTCATAGTTTTATTGCCAAATAAAACATTGTTATTTTGACTTCTGAGTTAATGTCTGGTTATACTGAAATTTTGCTCTAATTAAGTACTATCATTTACTTGAATTAATTTACTAAATTCCACATTTGTGTTTAGTGTAGATGACCATATGCCACCCTCAACATCCTCATAATAGTCACGTCCAAATAATATGTGACTTAATCTCTCTTCATTCTTTTTCTCTGTCTCCCTCCCTTTCTCTGGTCCTCCTTGAAGTGCGGTCACTCTGACGAGGATGAATAGTGAAAACTATTCAACGTGTCACGGGCTTGTGCACAAAGCATCAGAGGGACAGAGTTGAGGTCAATAGGAGGCACCTTAAACACCCTTATTTCCTCCCAGACTCTCAAGTCCCAAACTCAAATACTTTTATTTGGACAAAATGATTTATATAAATCTTCAAACTTCATATATCACAATGCGGCTTACTAGTACACACTTTTATATGTAAAGTTAAACTTAAAATAAAGTACTTTTTTTATTTTTGGCAACTTTGTAAAAATAAACACAAACTCCTTATTTACTCAGTGTTTAAGAACCTCACAGCACTCAATACTGGCTTTATTGTTTCTTCAAAAGAATATCTCTTGCACCTCAAAGCAAACAGCCAGATTTTCTCACAATATCAATACTCCCATTTCCCCCTTATACCTTTATTTAACCTGGGAAAACTCTTAGAGAACAGTTTCTCTTTTGCGGCGGTGCCCTGGATGGAGGAGGGGTTAAGGGGACCAGAGTAACATGATGCAGAACTCAACTTGGGGTTAAGTGCTTTGCTCAGGTGCACAACGGCAGTACTATACACTAGGACCCTTCTGTTACCCATTCATTCTCTTTGGTGCCCCACTTGGGAATCGAACCCACAGACCCCCAGTTTGTAGTTGATAGCACTGTGTGCTCAGCTAGCTACCCTATAGACACGCATGCTCCCTCAGATCTCGGCATCTTTCCTCCCAGTCCGTCTTTTGGAATAGCCCCTTGATCTTAGTCAACAATGCCTCACAAATTAGAGCACCATTGATTTGCAACCTCATCTCAAGTCCTTGTGCCCAAATCCTTTGGGCCTGTCTCTGTAACATTCTCAAACAATCAGACATCTTAACACATCTTCCTGTATACAATCTCCTGCAGGCTGGCAAGAGAGAAGTTTGCCTTGTTTGTTGAGCAGCCAAAGTCTGGCTGTAAGGCACCATTTTTATCAGTATAAAAAGAGTCCCCTCCTCAGAAAGCGATGCACTGATAAGATACTCCATGGGCACGGATGACCCACATATCTGCTATCTTTGGAATGATGCCACAGCCACCATTTAGAGTATTGTCCATTCATATATTTCACAGGTGTAAGGATGATCATCAAGAGCAGTGTTACAGCCACCTCTTTTTGCATTCAATCATGGTCTCAGACAGCACTGTTTACTGAAGATAAACGACAGCAAGTGCAAAGTACACAAGTTTGCTGCTTACATGTTTGTTCGTTTGGGAAATGTAATGTTTTAGCATCAAATAAATAAGAATTTAAAAAGCATTCATTTTATATGGTGACCACGTGCGCTGTTTGATCGCTACGACAATCGTCGTAGCTTTCGTAATTCCACGAATCGGATGTAAACTCTTTAAATTATGATTTTAAACGGATACACAAGCAGGTAAGCCAAAATATCACACTCTGACTGTACTCTGTACCACTCTGTAATTCGTGTGACTTTTATATTCATTTTCATTCACCATCACGTAAGATGACAAAGGATGCGCCGCATGCCACAGGGTTTTGCCATTTGTTTGTTCAGACTTATATGTCGCGCATATGTTCAACAAAAAAAAAAAAAAAAAAATGTTGTAAAATATTATGGCTCTAACAAATCCGCATGCATTTGCATCCGAAATTAACAAAGGAGTGAAATTAGCCGAGGCAACGTTTTCCTCTCTGGTTAAGTTGGCTGTCTGTCAGCAGCAGCACCGTGTTCGAGGCATACTGATAAAAGAGGTGGGCGCAAGGCTGTATGAATGAATCTGTGCGACACCATTGCAGACGAATAGTTGTACAAGATCAGAAAGTAATCTTGATATGTTTAACAAGCAGCCCAAAGCGAAGCCTGATAAATAATAAAGGAGCTTTTAGTGGATCCAATTTATGAAACATTAACTCTAGGGGCATAATGGAGTAATTAGTTTTATCTCACGTTGATGTTATTGGACACTGCGCCTGTGCTGAATGAAAACTTTTCTTTTCTGGCCTAACTGTAAAGACAACGGGGAGTAATTTTCTGCACCGGGAGAGAAGGGTGGTCTCTAATGCTGCTGGTGAGATCTGGATGTTCAGGTACAACACAGTGTTTATGTAGTACTCCCAAAAGTGTATCAAAGTTCGGATCCATGGAAATAAAAGAAATGTCAAACAAAACAAGCATTAGACTGCATAAAATAAAGTATGGACAAGGGAAACAGGTGAGGCTTTGTTTAGGTGGCTGAGGTAGATCAATATCTCGGCTTGCAGGCCAGGAATCTTGCCCGTTTTCCTCTAGCACTCTGCAGATCAGCTTACGGCTTGTAGACAGACTGTCGCCTATACCTCACTGACAGACAACCTGCCTCACCCCAAAAGACGGAATAGGGAAAATATCTTCATTCTCTTCTGAAAGAACCGGTCGAATTAGTCCGTCAAAATAATAATAATAAAAAAATGTATAGGAATAGATTGGGTGAAATAATGAACCGTATCTGTAAACAGTGAGGCACAACATGACTTTGTGGCGTGTTTATGATGCGACCGTTTAAAGGCCAGGCCCATCCTCCTCTGGGCCTCCTCCGCCTGCACTGAATAACCTACATAACATCTTCAGTGTTTGTTTGTCTAAAACATGTTGTTTTCAAATAATAATAAACATTTTTGTAATACGTATTGATATACATTTTGCTTTCAGATTTGGTCTTTCAAGACACCATAGCGTGCTGTCCATCAGGCCGGGCGGAAGTCGAAAGAAACGAAATATGCATCTGTGCTCTATTGGCCAAATGACAACGAACGTCTTTCTTTCTTTCTTTAGACCCAAATTTCGTTTATTTTGAAGATGGAACCTCCTCATGGTGCTTGATATGCCAGTGTAACATTATTACTACTAGCCTATTATTATTGTTTTGTCTTATCATTCTCTAACAATTTATTGACATTATTTTTATTTTGACTATATTATATTCGTTGTTATTACTGTATGTTTCTCCCCAAGTTCATTAGGTTTTAGAATTAGGCCTTAAAAAAACAGAATAAGAAATTGGCACTATGATTCATTCAGTAGACAAGTGTGCTACACTGGGTTCATAAAAACCCCATGGGTCTATGTGTTTATACTGACAATCCGAATTGCTTGTGAAATCTATTCATTATAATCAGATCAAATAAAACGTCTTTCTATGGACTATATTTGTATGTAAGAGAAGAGAAAGTAGCTAGATAGTAGACATGAAGGTTAGCGTTGTGGCATTTGCATTTACAATATTAGTGCTGTGTTACACATATAGTATGTCCACAGAAAAAAGACAGCTCAGACCTTGAGAATAATGACTAGTTTAACAAGAAACTCACACTGGTGTGACATCACAAATAAGAGCTTGTTGCATTAATCTATCACTCGTTTCAGAGGCGCGAGCAAGAATTCATTACAATCAGCAGTCCTTTTTGTAAGCCTGTTGGTTCCGTTTCGGACACCCAACCCGCACTGGGAGTTTGCAATTTGATAGCACGAAGGCAGTGATTCCACGCATTGTCTCGAGGCTGCTTTTGATAGATAGTGCTTTACGAGTGAAGGAGTGATGTCAGGTAACAAGAAGAATTTTGGCACCTGTTAGTAACGTTTAAGACTAAATAAAACAGCTGTTTACTTAAATAATAAAAGCGACTAAAGCACAGTGGCAAACGAACACTGACCTAATATTTAAAGTAATAATAATTGTATTAATAATCATTTATTTAAAATAACTATATATAATATGTTTTTCATTAGCCTGAATGAATGTTATTACATCATGCATCCCAGGTGGTGTTTCCTTCTTGTGACTAAATAAACCAGACTAAACATATTGGTTTAGCGCATGTCTTTTATGTGTCACACAACTCTCCAAAAATGGCTTTGTGGTCTGTTATGAGACCGAACAAACGATATTAATGCTCAAACTATCACAATTTATTGTAAAAAATAATTTAGAATTCAATTGAAAATGTAGATCCAAATTGCAGTCAATTTCATAAAGATATTCAGTAAGATATTAGTTAAGAAGATACTTATAAAAGTGCATGTAATATACGAAACATTCTGCAGTAGCTATAGGCTATCCCCTTGCGCTTTTTAAACAGTAGTAAGCTATCAGCAAAATATGTGAGAAAATAAGTAAATAAATAGACAGATAAATAAATAAATAAATGTGTCTTAACAGACAAAAACTTATTAGTCATCAAATGCTGTCTACATCGCTCTCTAGCCTACAGAATATGCTGTGAAATTGCCACGCATACTTCAGCTTTATTTTTTCCCGTTTAACAGTATTATTTTGCCATGTAAATTCTCATTATTTCGGATAATCTGGGATAGTAATCAACTATTCCTCGAGAGAATATTGGCAAAGTTATTCATTTAAAATCTTGAATTGAGAAATGTATTCATGGACACTAGCACGCAAAATTTAAGAGAAGAGATAGACAGATAGAGAGAGACAGGGGAAATAACGGAGAACTGGGGTGAACGCACAGGCCAAGGGACACATGAGAGCGCAACATCTTCAGAAATAAAACTTAAAAAAATATATAAATCAGTAAAATAAAATAAAAATAAAAAAATCACAAATTGACTTTTTAATTTTACCTAGGCTAAATATGACGCATCTTACACTTATTTTTGGTTGCTTATTCCACTGGGGTTAACTTCCATAGGACCCGAAACACAAAAGGTCTCTCAGTGGACACTTTTGGTTAAAAACCATAGCAAAACAAGACCGCATTTAGATCAAAGTTCATTCAAGGATTTAAATAAGAGTGATTTTGCTCTTCTGATTGTAATCCTTCTCATACTACCTTACTAGTGTACATAGAGGACTGTATGATATTCTTCACCAAAGGAACACGAAAATCACCTGTCTGATAATATTTTAATTCATAATAGGTAAAGGGTGGACAATTAGCTTAAAAGTGTTTTAATCAGCAATAATTCGATAGAGAATTTAGTCAAAAGAAGAATACATATATATTTTATTTGTGCTGCTTTATGATGCTTGTCATAAAATAATCATTAAAAGTATCTGGAATAACTAGAATTTTCTATATAAAATGCACATTTCCGGAAAGATCATGAATTGGAAGAATTACATTTTGCTTTTAAGCAATCCAATTTAATCACGATACAAGTTGTTTGTTTAACCCGACAGCTCCCTTCACTAAGTCGGGAGCTTTACACACACTCATTAAAACGATTATTCACGATCTGTCGAATGTTTTCTTTCACTATAGCAAATATTTTACTACAATAGACCGGGGAATACCACAAACCCTCTTCCAAAACTTGACCCAAAGACAAAGAAGATTAGCTTACTTGGTGTAATAGCAAGTAAACCTTGTTTCATATTGCTTAAGGAAGTCTTTTGTGTGTGTGTGTGTGTGTGTGTGTGTGTGTGTGTGTGTGTGTGTGTGTGTGTGTGTGTGTGTGTGTGTGTGTGTGTGTGTGTGTGTGAGTGTAAAAAAAAAAAAAAAAAAATCATAGAGCTGACATGATAGCCTACATTTGTACTCACTGTTCTGACATTAGTGCGATTTTTTTTAAATTATCATTTATTATACCTAATATTATGTTAAAACTAGGCTATAACAGCGTAAGTGATTGGTTTTTGTTACTTTTTATGAATTTCCAATAATAATAATAATAATAATAATAGGCCTAATTAAACATTCCACATATTCTTTGTGCATTAAATTGTTAAAATATTAAAAGAGGTTTAGTTGGAGCGAATTTCTGCATATTGCTTGTGGGGGGGTTTTTCACAGCTTGTAAATGATATTACAGTTCGTCTTGCCACAGGCAAAACTAACTGTACAAGAGGCCATGTATTTTGCAGAGATATGAAGTTAATGTCACTACAGTTTTGCGTCATTCTAGCGCCCTCACTCTGTCTGGCTCGTATTACTTGAAGAGAGGAAGCGTCCTTTGCATTTTACAAGTATTTTAATGGTTCAGAGTTGTATCAGCTTCGTTTTACCACACCATTATCCGTCGACTGGCCAGGGGGAATTACCATTATAACACCGATTTTTATCACATATTCTATCTTGGCCTCTTTATAGGGCTGCAGTGACATATTTTATAAGACAACTAATACCAAGCAGCACAATTAGACTATCTAAGAAGCCAAGGAAGGATTTTTATACATAGGCCTACATTTAATGTGCAAATAGCAGAATGGAATAGCCTATTTAAGCACAAGCTGTCGCACGAAAGATATTGATAACAGATTTGACAGTTTGTTGCAATAGATGATCGTATTCAGGTACTAGCACTTTTTCAATTAGCTTTTGGTTACAGAGCTCACATAATTGTTTCAGTGTAATTTCATCAACATAGCAAAATGCTTTATATTCATTCAGTGTCGTTAGTATTTCATTTTATAATGTACATAGGCTACGCGAAACCACATTTATTGGAAAAAATGTTATGCAGTATTCCTTTTGTAGGTGTTATATTGTATTTACGATTTTGTCTCATGCATTAATCCTAGCAGGATACTGCGATATTACGATGATGATGTGCTTGCGTGCTGTCCCCAGTTCCCCCCTCAGTCTCCCTGTGCCTCGGGGTAATAGGCAGAAACCACGCCTTTTGTGTAGCCTGTGACTAAACCCTGCTTACAATATCTTGTCAAAAGACACAAAGGGGAAAAAACTATTATTTTAAGTGCACGGCTTCGTTAAATCTGCATAAATGTCAATACAAGTTCAATACAAGCGATTCGTCTTAAATATGGGTCCACACAGCGCCGAAACGAAAATAATTCCCTTGCAGATTCCAATTATTGGTGCGGTTTTAGGCCTCTTTTCTGCTTCAGATAGATTGATCGCAAATTTTTGTTGATTGAAAACTCAAGCCGTTGGCCGGAAGCAGATGAAAACAAATTAAACAAGCTCAGAACAATCATTAGCCTACCCAAAGATCATAATTTTGTTCATGATGCTACTACATCCACCACATGCAAGCTCTCCTTTCGATAGCTTATATGTAGAGAACATAAAATAAAGCACAAAAATAACATTAAAAATGAAATTCAAATGAAATATTTATTATAAGTATTGAATTTAAATCCTCATAATTATTTAGCATCTAGCCTATATAAATATATATGCATCTATATGCTCGTATAGGCTAAATAAGAGAGAGAGAGAGCGGAAGAAAAAATAAAATCATGTTGCATCTCAAGACACCAAAGTAAGGTATGAAATGTAGGCCTATAATTTTGCATTTCAAGTAAAAAAAAAAAAAAAATCTGCTTTTAAATTTGACCTCTGCTTTTTTTGCTTTTGTTTTTGAGTGGTCACCCCGTTTAACATTTGAGCGATAACATCTTGCGAGGAGATATTGAGTTCCACTGGTCTATTGTATGGCAGAAAGGTTATTGCATTACGGTTGTGCACATTTAGCACAATGTCTCTTTTAAAAACATGAACAAATCACTGGACTTTATGTGTTGAAAGCTAAGTTGTGTCTCTGTACTATTGCAACTAATGACTCTATTGTTGGCGGAAAACAAGAGCTGATAGTGGTTATCAGGCGTTATGCATTGGTCATATGGCCTCTACAACCAGGAGACGCTTGTAATAAACGTGTAATAAGCTACAGCAAAATATTTCAGAATAAAATAGCATAAAATAAAAAAGGAAATGGAAGAATTTTATACAGTTAAGGTCGGGTTATTAGGCCTGCGATTGGAGTAATAATAATAGTATCGACTGCCATTGTTTGCTGTTTTTTATGTAGCTTATCGCTAAAGCAGTAAGGAGCCCAACTATTTTTTGTCTTTTTTTTTTTTTTGTCTGTCCCCCTTTCCTAAAAAAAATATATGTTTGTTTGTAACACATTGCAGGCCTAGGCCTTCAGATATACCCGCAAACTGTCGCTTAAATGTTTTATTAAACACACTGTTTAGTCAGACAGCTAGGCTACTAAAAATGCTAGTTCTTCAAAAAAGACAAAATGTTCGTAATAAATGTACTTAAACCTACTTTTTTATTTTGTTCGGTTAACAGTTTAAGCGACAAACACGGGCATAAGACCACAAAATCACAACCATGGAATTTAAAGACGACATAAACAATCACTCAATATTTTATGAGGCATTTACTCAACACGGGTTACACGTTCGCAAAGTTATAACCTATAATTACAACAGGTATTGACATTTCACTAATTACAAAAAGAATGTGACCTGCATGGTGGTGACCACATACAGTAAATATGCAAACACAAGCTAAAAGCATTCATTACGTCTGTCCCTTTCAGAACTGTCTGTAAAGTTATGAATACTGAAAAAACTATGTTGTTGTTTGATAACCATTCTTTGGTCTACAAAGAAACTGTCTTGTTAATATATGTATAAAATGCACTATAGATGTATTATTCAGTCTGTATTATTAAAAGAACAAAACAACAAGGAGCCACGGATTTCAACGGGCATTGTGCACTTATAGAACATATTTATTTAAAAATGAAAATAAAACTTTGTGTTAATTTTTGAAAAATTTCACCCCACCAGTGCGCTCATGATACGTGATAATACTGCAAACATGATGACTGGAGGTTGTTCTGTAATGTATTAGATATTTTAACATTTAAAATTAGACAAAACTGCAACCACTATTTAAATAAACATTCTAAAGTAATCATTATGCCTTTCCAGAAAAAAAAAACAAACAAAAGAAAACCCTACGCTTTATCCTTTTTTACTCTGGTCACATTGCACGTTGTTGACAGTGGAATAATAAACAGTTCCGCGACACTTGACGTTTGTATACAGTCAGAAATAAATGAATAATAATAATAATAATAATAATAATACAAAATACCTGGAATTCGGCTTGTATTGTCCGTTCATTCTCCTTAATTTTTTCATTTATATATATTACAGTGTAAATTGGTGTAAAATGTTCACTTACAGTCTGATCCTGTGGATGCTAGTTAGTGTATAAGTGGATTTGATGTTGACCCTTGATTCTGATGTGTGAAGTAGTCAGAAAGTCCACTGGAAAGTCCGGAGGAAAAACTGGGTAGGGAAGGCCTCAAGGAGTCACACGGGAGAGAGGAGGCCGTTTGCGGGGAGGAGGAAGAGGTGGCTCGGGAGCTCATGACCGTGCTGCTCTGGGAGGTCATGGATGGGTGAGGGACATGGGGGAAGAAATAACTGGTTTGGCCCGCGAGCAGGTTGACTGAACACGGATTCAAAGAGTACGTCCCGGAGCAGGGTACGGAGAGCCCACATGGCACTGAGGCGGCCAAAGCGGCCGCTGTGAGGTGGTGTGTGGCGTACGGAATCTCTCCATTCACGAGTCTGTCAACACTCAAGCCATTGGAGGCCGGGAAAGAGTGATTGTTCCCCAAACTGTTTTGAGTCAACATTGTGCTATAGGACATTGGGTGACTAGGGTAAGCCGACGACGTACCGTTGTAACTCAACGCGCTGCTCGCCCTCGGATGGTGGAGTGAGAGGAACGGCGACATGGGCCAATATAAAGAGCCAGCTCTATCCATAAATGTCAGTCCGGTGGAAGTAAGCCTCGCGCCCCTTTTAAACGCCAGCTTTGCCCTAGAAGTGGTCGATCTCCGCCGAAGTTTGCCCGTCGTGCCGCCAATGAACACGTCGTCACTGGAGGGGTCAAGCATCCAGTAGTTCCCCTTCCCAGGGTCATCGTAATGCCGGGGCACTTTGACAAAACATTTGTTCAAACTCAAGTTGTGTCTGATGGAATTCTGCCATCCCTGCTTGTTCTCCCGGTAATACGGGAAATTTTTCATAATGAACTCGTAAATGCCGTTAAGGGTTAATCGCTTCTCCGGACTCTGCCGAATGGCCATCATAATCAAAGCGTTGTAGCTAAAAGGTGGTTTCTCGTACTTGCCGTTTTTCTTGTCGCCTTCTTTGCCTCCTTCGCCGTCTTTCGAGTCCCTTTTTTCTTCCTGCTTCTCCTTCTCGTCCGTGCACGAGGAGTCGTGGGATGAATTGTCACTTTTAGCGCAAGTGTTCTCCGACTTTTGCTCCTGTACTTGGGCAGGTAACGGAGTTTTCTCTTCTTCCTCATGAACCGTTCTGTGGTGTTGGTGGTGGTGATGGTGCTGGTTGTCGCTTTGGACGGCTTCGGGAACCAGACTGTTTATACTGAACGATGATTTAGGAATCATTTTGACTTCTTTCCTTTCTCCCATATCCAACATCACAAGTAAGATAGAGTAGCAACAACCAGCAGCAGCAGCAGCAGCAGCAGTTGGACTTCAAATCTCTTGCTCTGGCAACTCCTCTAATTAAAAAACACAAGAACTATTTCATGTTCCTTAAAAACACGTCGATATGAGACAGCTAGCTACAATTAATTACGGAGCCACAGACACTAAGCTGTAAAAAAATTGCTTGAACCTTTTTAGAGACTGCAGCCAACCACAGCAGCATAAGTATTAACCGTGCAGCCAATCATTGAGCAGTTCTTAGCGCCTGTTCCAGTGCGTAAGGATACACAAGATCCACCAATGCTCATGCCTAGTCAACAATGGCTTTCATTTCCCCAAGCAAACTCCTACCAAGAAAACAGACCACATAACCTCAATCAATTTTTTTTTGTTGATAATTGTAGAGTGCTGTTTCAACATATCCATGCGTCCTCAATTTGTTTTCATACCGCAGGGGGAAAAACAAAAGGGACTCAAAGGTAGCCACAGAAAACAGGTACTACTTCCTGTATCGGAAATTTATGTCTTTTAATATACATGGAGCTACTGCACGAATAACATTTGATGATAATACTCGCTGAAGAGCGACAGTAGACTATATTTGCAGCATTTGCATTCAATGTAGCTATATATCCTTTCTGACAACGATACGCTATATGTAGCCTATACGCAGTTATATACTTAGGCTGTTTGTTCTCGTGTAGCCTATCACATTATAAATATTTTTCTTAAAGCGTCAGGTTCGCACACGTATAGCCTACACAGTCGCACGTTTATGTGAACGATTTTGAAACAAAAACGATATTATGACGTTCATTCGTAGACGCTATAAGCATCTTTATTCCTAGTGTATGTTAATAATCATGCTACTAACTACAACCATGAACATCATTCGCAGCAACATCTGAGGCAGATGAAAATAACAAGATCAAGCACAATACTGTTTTAACTCTAGTTAAAATGCTAGTAACAAAGATAGATGACCATTTATTTCTGGGTGTGTTTATAGGTTATTAATTTAACGTGATAAAGCAGATGCATGCAGATTGCTGTATTCACAGGCGTACAGAAACAGCCAATATAACAGTGAATGTAGAGCAAAAATCTCCACATATAATCTTCTCGCATAAGTGAAAGAAATATCTATATTTGTAGAGGATAGAGTATTTCTATAAGGATTGAGACACTACAGGGAGCTCCCAACACATAAAATAAGAACAAGGGCCTTAGAATATTTTTAAGAAATTCAGAAAAGACCTACAATGCATCATTGTTTTAAAATAACAACAATAATAATAATAATAGGCCTAATATAGGCTAATAACAATAACAATAATAAATAAATCAAATATATCTCATTAAGGACGCAAGAATAACCTCACGGATGCCGACATCAATTAGTTGCTTTATATTTACGGTTGAAGTTTCTCTAATGGAAGGGCTGATATGTGTGTATTTGTGCTGGGGACGTTGCAGGGGGGTTGACTGAACAACAGACACACGCACGGCACACACGCATTCACATGTGCAAACAAATCGTACACAGAGACACACGCAAACAAACAAACAAACAAACGTACTGGATTCCTACAAGGTGGAATTTTGATAATGAACTCAGAGTCAGGCCTGCAAACATATAGTTTTATATAAACATTTAAATAAAATAAAACTGTATTTACAAATTCAGCATATAACATAAGCAGTAATAATAAAAAAAATAATAATATATATTTTTCATTTTTTTAAATATTGTTAATGCTGTGTTTGTGTTACATTATTAAATAACCCTTTGTTTTCTAAATAGACCGAATGCATTAACCCACACTATTATGCGATATAGGCTGTGCGATATAATTTCATTTCCAAATGGAAAGGTTAATGATACATTGTATGGAGAACATTGAGAATTATTGGGCGACCTAACGTGTTTGTTGCTTATAATATTTGTTGCATTGCACAATCTGGCACTTGTTAATGTCTCTTCGTCATTGTCTGACTGAGACCAAATTGGACCAGAGGTGCAAAAATATCTTTTCGCCAAAGAAAATAAGAAAGAAAGAAAATAAAACATGCAAGATCAAAGATTACAAGTAGGTAGGCGGATAATGCATACGTTTTCAAACTTCTCATTTGATTACAATTAAGACATTTTCCTTTAAATAAGTGCACATAGTTATGATATATTATTTTCTAGCCCATATCAAACATAAGCCTTTTCGCTTTCACTGTGAAGTTGTTTGGTTTGCGATGGGCCATTAACAACAGGTACATGCCTGTGTCTAATATTATCAAATTAATTACATAAAAATAGGACAGTACTGTATTTGATTTACTTTGTTTGATAAATTGCCATAAGAAATATAAATCGGTCATTTTAGGCTATTGTATTCTATTAACACTGGATCGTAAGATATCAAAACTATGTTCTAACAATTTATAAACTAAACGGAAGGGGGGTTTATTTTTATTTTTTTATCATTTATTTTTTTTAATCATTTTTTTTTATTTTAGTATTTTTTTTAGGCTATCTGCATTACGCCAACTTGAATGCATTGATGTGCATGCATGCAGCTATGTAACGTAAAGGTTGTATACATATATGAAGATAGTGTTAGATATTTTGCTTAATGCTTAATACAATATCACCACCAAATAATTTTCGCTAACATATTTATTTGGGCAATAACATCACCTCCATCTTTTACCAGCAGCGTAGGCTACGTTTGTGTTAATGACAGTAGGCTGATAAAGTTATTTTTGCGCAGTGATGTGGGCTCTTCCTAAAATGACTGAAATGTTCATGAACACGTCGCTTAAATAAACACAGTTGTCACTTACCTCAACAAACATAACGCCTGTGTTGAAATAAGAACTGATAAACAGGGAGGTAATCCTGGACAAAATCAGACCTGTCTGTTAAACCTGCAGGTTGTGTCTTTATTAGGATGCCCTCTAGCGGCGTGGAAAAATTGCAGCAAATCTTCTCTTTTGCGCTTAGATTTCAATCAACAGAGATCTTGGGGAAACTCATTTCTTTTCTTTATAACAAAATATACAGATTTTTTTTTTTTTTTTAGCATTTTGTTTTCCAAAAGGCTACTAAATAATTAAACTAGCTACTTCACAGGGTCGAAATGACAAAACCCATGCAAAAATGTTACATAGCTGGAGGACGATTTAAGCCTAATTACTTCAGTTTGTAAAGCCAAATAAATAAGAAAAGAGATACATTTAAAGCATAGTCTACTTTTCATACCTTCTTCAATCCTATCCTTTGCGTTTTTATACTTGCAGTACAAATTGTATAAAGACTAAGAAGCTTCTGATGAATTATAACTTTAATGACATAAGCAATCAGGATCATATTATTTGCACCCCATAGCCTACCTCAAACTTAAATCTTGAGTCGAATAAAATTTGACAACGCGTCAAAACAAAACTCGTAAATGCATTTTATGCATTTTTATGCAGGCTATATCCTACTATAGGCCTATACAAGTTCTTAGGCTACAACTAAGGTAAATTGACTGCTTCTTTTTGGAGATATGATTTTGCCGTTATGTGCAAGAAAAAAACAACAACATATAAATAAAAATAATCCGAGGTGTATTTATTCATAATGTTTATTGTGTTGTTAGCTACCGAAGACGACCACCACAAAATTAAGTTCACAAAGTTGTCAAAGGCAAAAAAAATAAAACCGTGCATAATCGTATCATTTTATTTATGCATTATTGTTGCACAAAATATAGGCTATAGGCATCATAATTAATAGGCTAATAATAACAAAAGTTTTGTGTTAAAAATAGTTTAAGATTGTAATATCAGCTAATAGTCACGGGAAATATATATTTTTGTATTTTACTTTGCCTAAATGTAAAATATGAGGGATCATGTTTTTGTGAATTATCGCTAAAAAGATAAAATGTTTATAAACACGAGCATGATGGCTTATGGGGTAAACTGTCTTAAGGACTGCGCGAACAATCGCTTTTTTCATAGTCTGTAGCGCCATCATGTGGCGGGTGACCAGGTTCATTTAGTTATTATGAGGTAAGTCTTAAACACTGCCAAATGTCTTGTAATGTAATGTAAATCTTAATTATTTATATGATCTAACTGTATAGGGTGAACTATGAAGTGGGACCAAAAGTTTTTGATAAATTCATAATGGAGCAAATAAAAGTTTTATACTATCAACCTTTGAGTTTTTTTGAGATGTGCTAAAGTGTATTGAAATAATATTTAATAAAAATTACATTTAATAATTCTAGACCTTTGAACACACTAAGCACAGCTTTCCCCTGCTTTTTTGTTCTTGTCGAACACTTGTAGTGACACTTGTGGCAATTATTGATGACAGTTTTGTTCATCCTAATTGTTCCTTTGTAATTGTTTTCTCCTGTTTAAAAAGACAATAAACCATAAAAACTGTCCCATTTCACCTGATGTCCCACTGAAGCCACCCCACAGCATGCATATTAGAATCCTTAAATATAATACAATCACAGCTAAGCACATGATTTTTATTCATACACCAAAATATATATATTCATATACTAAAAACTGATCTGATGGATTTATTTTTAACATTTGCATTGTACCATTATTTGTGAACACTCATTTACTGTATATCTTTTCACATATTAAACAATTATTTATGAGGTGTCATTCCATGTCTGTAATCACAAAAAAGACATTAGATCAGCAGTATTGCTTTCAAAGAAAATTAAATCTTTTAGAGTATAATAATATCAACATAAATGTATAATATTAGATTAAAATATAAATAGCCTTTAAAAGAAGTAAACTGTCAACTACTGCCATATCAAGCTAGAGGAGAAGGTGAAATCTGCTATTATGTAAAAATCATTTTTTGAAAAATTTCATAAAGACACTCCTGTTTTTGGACCTGTCCTTGGCTCCATTCTCTGCCTCGTTTTGTGGTGGAGGAGGCGGGGCGAACTGGGGAGGCTGGATCCTCTGTAGACTTCTTATATTTTGGGTCATACTCACTGAAGAGAAAAAAAATTCTGTTTCAGACACACAGCAAGAAAATATGAATAAATGTTTTAATACATACAAATATATCTTTATCCAGCACTTAAACATTAAACCATCATTTCTGATTAAAAAACGGTCCAAGCTCCGATACTAGAGTAATTCGATTTTACAGCAGCACTTTCAGATCAGACACATGACTCACTGGAGTCTCACCTGAGTCTTGGCTCTCTCCTCCATCAGGGTAGCGGTGTTTGTTGTAATAAGTGTGGGGAGGTTTTGGTGGTGGCTCTCTCTCTGTCTCACAGCTCTCCGTGGAGTCTTCTGTTAATACGAATCCATGGTAAGTGTTAAGCAGAAGCACACACATTGGCACACATAAACGCACAGAAGTACTCAGGCTCTGTTTGTTCTCTCACCCTTTTCCTGTTTCGACTTTGTGGTGGAGACTTGTGTGTCAGATGTGTCGGCTGGCACAGACTCACACTGCTCTGTGCTTTCTTTACTTGCTTCAGTGTTAATTCTGTGTGGGGACAAACATGACAATCATGTAAGCATGTGAGAAAACCTCGTTGTCCGATAATCTAAAAAATGCTGGGTTAAAAACAACCCAAGTTGGGTTAAATACGGACAAACCCAGCAGGTTGGGTTAAAGGGCACCTATTATGCCCTCTTTCACAAGATGTAATATAAGTCTCTGGTCTGGTCAAGTTTCGGCTTAAAATACCCCACAAATTTGCCCCTATTTAGGGGTGAGCAAAAACATGCCTTTTACTATATTACTATATTGCTGGCTAAAAAAATAAATCCAAAATTGGTTGAAAAAAATGGCTGGGTGAAAACAACATTTTTTTCACCAGCATTTTCTAGAGTGCAATTCTTTCAGATATATTGATATAGTACACGTAAATGGATCAAAGACAAATAATATTAAAAATATAAATATATTTAAGTTCTTTGAAATGTACTTTGTTTTTACGTTGGTTTTGAAAAAACATGAAATCAAGACAAGTTTCAGTTTAATATCCAGCTAGTAAAAATGGATATATTTTCTTACACCTTGAACATATATGAGTGTACACTATGAAGAATTATTCACTTATAAAATAAATAATACATTTTCAGGTTGGATGTGGAATCATGTGACATGCAAAACCTGAAGTAACATTGCCTTGTCATAAAAAGGTCAAATTATTTTTAAGAGACTGTGCCCTTGACACAGTCATGGGAGTCTGCAAAGCTCCTTTCTATGATATATTTTTTTCAGCAATACTTTCAGATGGTTACATCACATTGAGTTTTACTTGGAGGACTTGTATATATATATATATATATATATATATATATATATTTAAAAATGAATGCTTCTGTTCAGCAAGAATGGATTAAATGGATCAAAAGTAACAGTAAAGATATTTATAATGTTACAAAAGTTTTGCATTTCACAAATTCTTTTCCTTTCAACATTCTATTCATCAAAGAATCCTGAAAAATATCAAAGTTTTCATACAAATATTAACCAGCACAACTGTTTTTAACAATGATATTAATAAGAAAGGTTTCTTGAGTACCAAATCAGCATATTAGAATGACTTCTGAAGGATCATGTGACACTGTAGACTGGAGTAATGATGCTCAAAATTCAGCTTTAACATCACATAAAATAATAAAATAATACAATCTCTGTTGTTGTTGTTTTTTTCCAAGATATTCATTCTATATTATGATATCAGGACTGTTGTATCATCTTGACATATTTATCTTTATGTCTCATTAAAATATCAAAATGAATTTCAATTAAAATAAGAAAATGGTTACCCAGGATTGTCTGAAGACATTGTTGGATTTGTGCAATTCTGAAGCTCCTTCAACCACTTTTGCTGTTCGTCTTGAGATGAGGCGGCAAACAGATACTGACTGCCATCACTCAACCTAAACCAGAGAGTGAAACAGATTATAGTTTTTTTTTTTTTATTCTGAAATGTGAGCAGATGTTCCTTTTTCACAGCAGGAGGCATAAATCATAACTCACATGAGTTTGAATGTGTGCTCCTTTCTTCTGTAGTAAGGATTGTTTTTACAAACTGCTCCAGCCAAGGTGATCGGTGGCCAACGTGTACAATTCTGTATTAAATGACATGGATTAAAGAGGAAAAATAATCAGAGTCCACAAAGTCCACCACAGAAACATCTCCTTTATTGATACAATGGCTCTTAATTGTTGTCATCATGTGGTGAACTCACTGATGTGGGGTTGTCTGCAGAAATAATTACCCTGTCTGTCTGGATATATAGTTAATTAATATTAAACAGCACTCTCTGAGTCCTTTTTTCTCTAGCGTGTCTAGCCAAATATATGTGTGTGTGTGTGTGTGTGTGAGACCATGTTGTGTGTGTGTAGAGCCATACCTCACTGGCGGCATCTTGGTCTTTAAACAGATTGAGTGTCTCCTCTTCCAGTAGTGCATAGACTGTTTCCCAGTGATCCAAGCCCTGATCCAAACCAACAGATCAATGTTACACCATTAAGTGCTCTTACAGAAACAAAACCACACTATAAACAAAGAAGTGGAGCTAAGGATGTCAGAGAGAGCTTTTTAATCAATATCACCATTGGTGTTGGTTGGAAAGCTTACTTTATTTCCACCTTGCTTCAGTTTAATCTCCAAGGTTCCCTCCATTTTGGCACGTCCTGCTCTGATCTATGAAGAGACACAAATTGCTGACCAAAAAGGTGGAAACTAAAACAAAAAGGACAAAAGAGTGTTTATTTACCTTGGTGGCAACAGTCGAGAGGGCTATTGGAGAACTAGTAGAAGAGGGTGCTTGAACTTCTTCTGGGTCTGATGGGGAAGATGGAGGAGATGACTGAGGGTTTTCTGGTGGGGTGGAAGGGGGAAGGTTTCTCTCCTTTGAGTTTTGGTTGTCGACCATTTCTGCATCTTTGGAGGGTGGCTCAGGGGGTTTTGATTCAGGAGGACCCCAAATCTCTTCATCAGGGGTTGATGGTTTCAGACGCCTAGGAGTGATCCTTGGTTTGGCAATGACAATGGGTTCGGTCTGTCTCGGTGTATCAACCTCATCTGCAGATGTGTTGTGGTCAGTCTTCTGGACATTGTGTATATAATGGGGTTTGTAAACAGCACTAGAAGCTTCTGAGGACTTGGGGTTGTCCAGAACAAAGGTGGACGGTTTGTCGGGGGACGTTATGATATCTCTATCGCTGCTGCTGCTGTTGCTCCTGAGGCCTGATGCTACTCGTGACACCACAGAGGAATCGGTTTTATCGCTGCTGTTTCTCCGCAGGACGGCAGACCTGGCTGTAGGGACTGTGAATGAATTATCGCTCTTATCACCGCTGTTCTTTAGGACAGGACTGGTCAGTGAGGGACGTGGGGGCAAAGCAGGACGCTCAGATCGCTTTAGTGATGATACATGAATGGGCTTGTCCCTGCTGCTGTCTGTATTGACACCTCTTTGAATTTCTTTTATCTTCTTTTCTCTCTGGGAGAGCAAAGAAAGAGCAGAGAAATCAAAAAGGGTGAATTGAAACTGATTAATGTGGATGTTTGCATCCTTTAAAAGGCATGAAACTGCTTTGGAAAATGGAAATATATTCAGAAAAACAAAAAGCTAGTATGAGTAACCTGTGTTCTTCTGGATTGAAGGGCATTAAATCTCTCGCTCTGGGCTTGAATCATGGCTTCCAGATCCTCTTGCTTCTTCATTAACTCCAAAACATCTGAAACTGAGTCCTGTCCACACATTCGATACAATTAGATTTCATGAAACTGTTAATGGCAGTATTATGTTTATAATTTGCCCAATTCCCAAAATTCATAAAAAAATACTTAAATCAGTAAACCATAAACTGCAGACAGCCTCACCCCATAGTCCTCTGCTCTGAGCGTGCTTTCATAGGTGTTGAGCCAGTGCTCAGCCTGCTCCAGCTCTCTCTGCAGCTGCTGCAGTTCAAGGTCTTCCTGATATTGAGCTCTCCTTTCAGCCCAGGCCTCCAGCACCCGCACCTCCAGCTCCTGCAGCTGCACAAGACGATCCTCCAGCTGCAAAGACAAAGATATAGAATGACATCAAGTATTTTTCTAAAGACTTATTTCCATCTGCTGTGACGTATAAAGTGCATTCATAAAAAGGTTCAAAAGGAACACTGTACATGTTGATCATGTTTTGTTTGTTAACTAAATGTTACTGAAACTTTTCTAAACCTACCTGAATTAAGTTTTTACAGCATCCCAAAATTTTAATTTAGACCTTAAAATTAAAAACTAACTTAAAAAAGTTTTAGTACTTCTATTTTAATTTAGTTTAATTTAGATGCTATTGCAACATTTCTAAAGTATTATTTTTACAGCTTTATTACAGCAATTATTACTACAACTTTATTTCAATTCATAAAAAAACTAAACAATAACAACACTGCACACTATGAAATATTTTAAATGAAATCTGTCCATTCTGACTGCCCAATATCTGCAGTCTAGCTCTTATTTTTACTAACATCATCTATTTCAGATTGCAAATTGTGGCAAAAATCAGGGCAAAAGTTGTGTAGAGTATTCCAGACTTCAGGTGTAAGTGCCGTACCTCGTGACTCATGAAGTTCCCCTCTTCCATCAGACGTCTCCCTTCGCTTTTAATCATTTCTGATTTGTCGAGTTGCCTGTCAATCTGTGTTCGGTACTCATTGTGTCTTTTAATCAGCTGCTCCAGGTCTTTAACCTCGCCTCCAACTCCATCCCCTGACACTAGGGACAATGTCTCCTTAAGCCAGCCCCTAACACAGTATCAACAACATCAATGTAAAACAGCAGAACAACACATGAAAAACAGCCAAAAAAGAAAAATATTGCATACATCAGCTCTCTCCATTCAGTCAGATATCTCTGAACGGCCTCTGCCTGTTGGAGCCTTTGTCTGCGCTGGTTGGCCTTCTCCAGCAGGCTGCTCCAGATCTCCTCCATTTCCTGCAGCCTCTCGTTCAAACTGTCCTTCACTCGAGGACACCTGCGGACCAGAGCTTTGCCTTCCTCTTTTCGACGAGACACGTCGTTTTCTATCACTGCAAGGTCCCTCTGATGAAACAAATGGTTGCACCATTAAAAATCCACCTGTGGTAAATGTTTAAATGTTTTGAATTAAACATCAGGCGAATGAATATTGGGTACCTCTAAGCCTTCATGTTGGCGAATGAGAGCTTGGACACTCAGCAGGTCGTTCTCCTGCTCCTCAGAGTCCAGAGCCACCTCTTTTTCATTCATCCAGCTCTTAAGCTCATCCAGGTCATGGTCAAACTGGTGAACCTCTCGAGCGGAATGCAGGTTCTGTCAAAAACATGCTATTGTTACTCTAAGAAGAAGCTCAATCTTTTACATCAGTCAAATAAAAACAGTGAGCAGAACCTTAGAAGAACTGCCATTGTTTATGTTTTTTAATATTACCTCTGCTCTTGCTTTCATAGCCTTGTTTAAATCCTCCCAGAGCTTCAGTAGATCTTTCTCTCTTTGCTGTGCCTCTGATGACTGCACTGTCTGCTTCAGCTTTTGGACAGTACTCAGCTTACTCTGGCCCAGAGTGCCGACCTCTTCTGCAAAATCCTCAAACTTCTTCTGCAGTGCCTAAAAAGAGCAATCAAGTTAATTATTTTGATGATTAAAATACTTCTTACAGTTACAAATGTTTTTTTTATTGTTTAAGTAACAATAGTAGACTTATAATACATGATCTATAAGAACAAATAATGTGCCATGTAGAAGGAAAATAAACAATATTTAACAGATATAGGTGAATATATAAAGATTACATCAATCTTAAAATTATATAGCGTGTTTTTGCTCTCTTGGCAAACTAGTTTTGAGGCATTCTTACCTCCACCCCTTCCAGATCTTGTCCAAAATCATCAGACTCCGCTATGGTCTTGCGAGAAAGGAGCCAGTTCTGTAGGTCTCTGGCTTCTCTCTCAAATACATAGAGATTGTACTGATTCTCCAACTCGGTGCGACGTTCAGCAGACAGCTGTAGTAGTGTCTCAAACTCACCCTGCATATCTTCAAGGCTCTTACTCACTAAATAGCTGCAAAAACACATTATAAAGTCAAAACATCATTATTTCAGATTTTCAAATTATACTACCGTTCAAAAGTTTGGGGTCAGTAAGATTTTTAAAGAAATTAATAATGTTATTTAGTGTTACAAAGGATTTCTAATTCAAATAAATGCTGTTCTTTTGAGGTTTCTATTAATTCCAGTCCTGAAAAAATGTTTCATGGTTTCCACAAAATATTAAGCAGCACAAGTGTTTTCAACGGCACAAAATCAGCATATTAGAATGATTTCTGAAGGATCATGTGACAATAGTAAACTATTATTGTTAATTTTAACATTATTTCACAATATTACAGTTTTGATTTTAAAGAGACTTCTATAAAAAACTTTTAAAAAATCTTACCAAGGCCAAACATTTGAACAGTAGTGTATGAGAACATGATATACTATATATTCTTCTGCTTTCATCAACAACAACAAAAAACGTTGCACTGTCATGTCTACTTGAATCAAAAATGTTGAGTAACATTCTGCTGACATCTCTGACCACAAAAGCCATTAGTTCAATTAATCAGTGCTCATATGACCTAATGACTGCACCTGTTAGGATGTTGGGACTTCTCTAGATCAGTGCCAGTTTTCAGGAGTGCCTCTACTTTTCCATGCTGGCTTTCCAACTCTAGGTCAACTGTGTCCAGTTTCCGGAGGAAAGCTTCAGTGGCCTCCTCACTCTTTCCATAGTCCCTAGACTCCAATACAGGCCTCTGTTCCTCCATCCATTGCTCCAGTTGGGAAACCTGTGTCATAATGGAGAGACATCAGACATCAGATTTTATATATATATACATACAGTATACATATATGAATCACATTACTTTATGAACTGGTAACACACCTCTGAGAGAAAGGTCTGGATTTTTAGTGCTTGTTGAAGCAGGCGATCTTTATTCGTTGACTCTTTCTTCAGAGTGTCAAAGTTCTTCTTTAACTCAGCAAGTCTTTCACTGATCTCACGTGATGCAAAGTGTCGTCCTCGCACCAGGTTCTGTCCTGCCTCCTGTACGGCCATTATTAGAGGGGTTCGGTTCTCAATTTCCTGCATCATAACCTGTAAGCGAAGGTATTAGCATATCAGTAATGGCTCTTTATGCTTGCTGAGAAGTCCTGTAAAAAAAGCAGAGCAAAAAGCCAGGACTACAGTCCAGCAAAGTTTAGAAGCACATGTTAAACGTGCATAAGTATAAGTTACAGATTTCTGGACCGGACTAACCAGATGTTTTTTGACTATGGTTTGTATGCTCTGCAGGGATGTGCCCCAATCTTTCATGACTGTGGCCTGCAGCTTGTCCTGAATCCACAGCAGCTCATCCTCTAAGTCCCTGTAGAACTGGAACAGCAGCTGCCATGACTCCAGAGTTTCCCTGCGGGCCTGCAGCGGATCAGCCAGGCCATTATACCTGAGAGAAATGATTAAATGTCAGTGTTTTTCACTTGGTCTGTCAATCAAATGAAGTAAAACATAATACCACACATGCTATTGGATTACATGTAGTATGACACAGCAGTCATGTGGTGTGTTATGTTTTAAATAATTTTACTGACATTTCAAAGCTCATTAATAGTGACCACATTAATGTTTAATCTTCAATCAATATTTCTTGCTTGTGAATAAAAGATTATCTTTAGTTTTTGCCCATCACAGGATTTGGACCATGGACCATTGGACCACTACTTTCAAACTATCTACTATCTACGGCACCTAAACTTTTTCCACAGTAAGATGAGCTGTTTTTCTGTGAACATTGGGGTGTGAACATAAACATACCTCTTGACCACCTCCCAAACCCTCTGCTGTATATTTTCTGCAAGGAAGTTGCCTTGAGAGCTGAAGTCTTTGGCTGTGTCCACCAGCCCCTGGACCTTCTCCATGTGTGCATCTACCATTTCTTCCAGACCCTGCAGGGCCTTAAGCAGCCTACCAACTGAGGCAAGGTCACCTCCGTAGTCCTCATTCGCCACTTCTACCTCCACTAATCCAAGCCACTCCTCAATGTCATCCAAAGAGCGCTGAAACTGCAACGCCTAGAGGAAAACCAAGAAAAGGCAAACAAAAACCCCATATCCAAGATGATATTTCAGACCAGAGTCAGTAAATCTGAAAGTCATGAGAGTATGCTGGCGTATCTAATATTTATTGTCAGAGAACAATGTGTTTTCGCACAAGTTTTAGCATGCTGTACCTGATATGCTTGCTGTAGACGTGACTTCTTCTGTTTGCAGTTGCTTAAAAGCTGGTCCCAGCTGTCATCGACATCCTTTATTCGTGGTTTTATCTTGCTTTTAGCAGGATGACTGGATACTAGCATGTTTTCACCCTCCTGAGGAAACATTTCCTCTTTTAGGCTAAATGCTGCTGATGCTTTTTTAAGTCTGAATTTCATACAAATAGAGAAAGATTAAGATATATTTAGACATTATTTTAAGAGTCCAATGTCATACTTTCATGAGGGTCTGCACTCTGTTGCGGTTAGCCAGAATCTCTGCCTCAAAGCTCTGGTGTTTTAGTAGCTTTGCTTGTAGGTTGATAGGATCTCTCCAGCTCTCATCAACAGCCACAGAGTTCTTCTCATTCAACCATGAGGAAACCTTTACAAATGAGAATTTAACTTAGTAAAAAATATACAGATGTGTAAAATAGATCAGACTACATAGATGTCATTGCTCTTTTTTTTTCTTCACGCACCTCATAGCTTCCTTCCAGGAATTTCTGCAGCTGTAGAGATTCTTCCAAAGCTTTTCGTCTGGCTTTGCTCATTTCCAGTAATTTGTCCTTCCTGTAAAAAAAGGAATTTTACCTAAACAGTACTTTATAATGTTTTTGATCTTCAAACCCTTCTGTAAAAAGAAGTGCACTTTAATGTACTGAATGTGCACTTGTAGAGTTCTTAAAATCTTAAAAGTATATTTGTCATGCAGGTAATATTATATTAGTAAAATAAAAGGTCACTTTGTAATAATGTTATAAAAAGGCACATTGTAATAATGTCAAATTAAAGGTTTTACTTTAAAATAAACTTTTAATAATCATTTGCCATGCTTTAATATACTTATTTTAATGTGTTGACTAACATAATAAAGCACATGTTATGTACTTGATTCAAATTTTAATTATAGTCTTATTTAATATTACATTTAAAGTTGATATATTTTTAATTTTTAAGTTTCATTTAAGTACATTTAATTTTTTTTAAATTACTTACATGTATTGTTAAATGTGTAATTACAAATATATTTAAATACACAGTTTACCATAAATGCTTGTCAGTACATTTTGCAGTACACTTTAACCATATTTCGAAGACAACATAGTTATTATGAAATTACAAATAAAGCTGTACTTATATCCTTCATAATTGGGTCAAAAGGCACTCTGAAATTCAGCTAATTGCATTTAATATAAATGAACTATAATATAATAACAATATAAATGAACTATTATACATTTTTTATTTAATTGCAATTAACATGCAGTTAAGTGTCCGTAAAAATTACATTCAGTTAGCACTTAAGTACATGCTTTTAAATATTATTTCTGTAATTAGTACTCTTTTAAAAAGTGTGCTAAAGTGTAATTCTTTTTTACAAGGCAGGTGAGTTTTCTTTGTTTGCTGCATACCTGAGCAGAATAGCTTTAGTCTTCTTCTTGATGTTGTCAGAGTCATAGTGCAGTGCCTGTATGAGCTGTTGAGCATATCTGTCAACCTCTGCCACCTGCTCCATCTGAGCTTCTAGAGAGTTCTCAAACAGAGCGTGCTTCCTCTGCAGAGCCTCCACCTCTGATAATGAACCCTACAATAACAGTGTGAAACATCTTTCAGCATCCATTTCCAAAGTTACAGAGGATAAAACAACCAAGGGCGTTTTGTTTTCTTATAAGGTGAAATGTTACTCTGCCTTTAATGGGGTCCAAGAAATGAACCTCTTACCCCAAGATCTTCATTGATCAAGAAAGCCTCCCTGTTACTCATCCAGCTCTCAGTCTGGTCAGTATAGCCCAGGAATATCTGCAACCAATCAATATCTCATTATGCTCCACATAATACCTCACAAATACTCTGGAATAAACAGAACCTTAATGAAGCAAAACGACCTGCTGTTATCTTAATCACCTGGAGCTTCAGTGCTTGATCCAGAGTTTTCTTTCGGTCTTCCCAAGCCTGAGCAAGCTTTGTTTTGGCATCCTCCAGCTTATGTAGAGCTTCTTTAATCTCCGCTGAATCGCTGTGTCCAGACTTCACAAGATTCTGTCCAAAACTCTTAACTGAATCTATACGCTCACTGCGGGCATCAATCTCAGCCTGCAATTGTTAAATGTTGTCTGGTATCATCCAACAGTACAATGTACTATGACAAATCACTTGAGATGTTACTCATTTTTAAGTTGCTTTGGATCAAAGCATCTGATAATTGGATAAAAGTACATTTAGCTTTGTATAAAGATAAGAACACACAAAACAAGAACAATAATCTGCCATTTTTAAATACCTTCCAGTTCTGGTGCTCTAGTATGAAACTCTCAGCTTCAGTCTTATTCTTAGGCAGGCCTTTCTTTGCCATCTCATTGCTTTGCTTCAGGTTCCAGTCCAACAGGAGGCGCTGGTTAGCTTTAAACAGTTGCAGCTGATGAGACTCCTGCAACCGCTCCTTCCTACACAACAACAAAGTGTATTCTTTCTCATTTAATGTATATTTTATATTAATTTTTTACCATATTATTTAAATGTCACATTATTGTTATTTTTTATAAACTAAGAATATAGCAACTAATGGCAGCATACCTTCGTTTGATTTCCTTGTCCAGCTTCACTAAAGCAATGTTGACCTCTTCCTGCTTCTTACTAAGTTTGTCAGACAGATCACAGTGTCTCCTCAACCGATCTTTAGTGTCCTTCTCCAGGGCCTGGTTTTACAAATTAGAGCAATTGTGTTCTTTGTAACCCTTCTTTTAAGCAGACTAGCTTTAGTGATTTACACAAACCCTCGCACTACAGCATATAATGCACCATGAATGGTTTATTTAAAGGCTTTTGTACTTACAGCAGTTACTTCATTGGAAGGTGCTGAGAGTTTTTCTATAAAGCCTTTAACCACAAAGCCAGCACACACAATAGATATTGTATAGGACGTGCTACCCACAGTGCACTGATTAATATGGATGAATGTGTTCTTTGTATTACAGCTGTCCAGTCTACTCACAGCTCCTCTCTCCTGGATGACTCTGGCCTCCCTCTCCATCTCCTCGTGTCTGCGAATGAGGTTTTCCACACTCTCCACATCCACTCCACAGCCCTGACCCTGAAGCAGTAGCATCTGTGGCCCAATAATTATTAAATTAAATTAAGAATATTTCCTTAAATATATTCAAAAAATATTGTTATATTGTAAAATTAAATATAAAATAATTTAAATAACATTTATGCACAGTACAGTCCAAAAGTTTCGTCTGCTCACCAAGGCTACATTTATTTAATTAAAAATACAGTAAAAAACAGTAATATTGTGAAATATTATTACAATTTAAAATAACTGTGTACTATTTAAATATATTTGACAAAGTAATTTATTCCTGTGATGCAAAGCTGAATTTTCAGCATCGTTACTCCAGTCTTCAGTGTCACATGATCCTTCAGAAATCATTCTAATATGCTGATTTGCTGCTCAATAAACATTTATGATTATTTTCAATGTTGAAAACAGTTGTGTACTTTTTTTTTCAGGATTCCTTGATGAATAGAAAGTTTCAGCATTTATCTGAAATACAAAGCTTCTGTAGCATTATACACTACCGTTCAAAAGTTTGGGGTCAGTAAGAATTTTTATTTTTATTTTTTTGAAGAGAAATTAAAGAAATGAATACTTTTATTCAGCAAGGATGCATTAAATCAATCAAAAGTGGCAGTAAAGACATTTATAATGTTACAAAAGATTAGATTTCAGATAAACACTGTTCTTTTGAACTTTCTATTCATCAAATAATCCTGAAAAAAAATATTGTACACAAATAGTTTGTACAATTGTACACATTAAATGTTTCTTGAGCAGCAGATCAGCATATTAGAATGATTTCTGAAGGATCATGTGACACTGAAGACTGGAGTAATGATGCTGAAAATTCAGCTTTGCCATCACAGGAATAAATTACTTTGTGAAATATATTCAAATAGAAAACAGTTATTTTAAATTGTAATAATATTTCACAATATTACTGTTTTTTTACTGTATTTTTAATTAAATAAATGTAGCCTTGGTGAGCAGACGAAACTTCTTTTAAAAACATTAAAAATCTTAGTAGTTCCAAACTTTTGGACTGTACTGTATATTCATCAAAATGAAAGAACTGAAGACATTTAAGCAGCTACAATCTTGCTGATATGATAAATTGAGTATTATATTGGGTTCCCAGCCAAAGTTGAGTTCAGATTCAAATACATATAATTTGACAGCTATACAGTCTCTCTCTCACGCACTTTCTCTCCAGCTCTGTCCCGGACTTCCTCTAGCTCTCGAATCAAGGCGTGGACTTCTAGCGCTGCCTCTAGCTTCCTCTTATAGCTGCTCAGGTTTCCATGGAAATTACTCCATCTGTTGGGAAGGTGACAAGAAAGTCAAAACAAACAACAATATGCAAGATATAACAGAAGACAAGTGTATTTTATTAAACGAACATGATCTCAGTTGAAATATAGGAGGCTGTACCGTTCATTGAGCTGCTGCCTACGCTTTCTCACAGTCGCCAACTCATCACTGTTCTGTCTCTCTAGCCGGGCTGCCAGAGTGTTGATTGTCTTGATGTGAGCATCATCAACAGTCACGTCCTGAAAATGATGAAAACTACTTAGTGAAAGAATGTTACTGCACAAAGCAATAAGCTGCCAATATAATATATACAAAGCCTACGGTATGTAATTATCATACGGAGTAAACGGAGTAGTTGATGTGTTTTTCTTTAAGTTAACATTTGCTAAATCAAGCAGAACACCAGACTTACTCCAGAACCTGAGCCTCTGAATTCACTGAGCTTCTTGAGCAGTTGCTGACCATGTTCATAATCCTCTCCAACATCACCAACATTTATCATCACCTCCTGCATCAAAGAAACTGAGGTCAGTGAAACCAAAAATTAACAAGTACTGTGTATATCAACACATGTTTTCAGCTATTTGTTATGGAATGGCCTCATTTGTTCACCTTTTGCCTAATCCAAACTTCAACCTGTTCCACTTTCTGCAGGAACTCAAGAAAATCACGGTTATCCTCAAGAACTTTTCCACGGGCGGCAACTGCTTGCTTCAGAGCCTCCCAATGAGAGATCAGCGCAGAAATGGTCTGCTGTATCTCCTTTGATTTCAGATGCCGCATGGTCACCAGTTCATTTCCAGCCTTGTGACAAATATGTGACAAACTATGTTAAATATACGTATGAAGAATAAATAAATATAGGATTATCTCTTACCGACTACTGAACCACCTTGTGACTTTGGTACAGCGACTCACCTGCTGGACAGATTCAATGATATTTCCATGGGCCAGAATCTCTGCTTCAAACACCTGATGCTTCTGCAGTATCTTCATTTTAGTCTGAAGGTTGCTCATGTCCATTTTGGAGTCTTCTTGTATCTTATTCATACGGTCTGTGATCCATTCCTCTGCCTAGAAAACAAATAAATATCATAAACCAACCAATTAAATTGTTTGTTTGTTTCTATCAGTTTAAGGTCACTTGGAAATGAGAAGTACCTCTGACACATCTCGGTTGAAAATACAGAGAAGCTTCGAAATCTCAAGATCCTCACTGCGTTTTTCAGACAGATCTTTGATGCGTTCCCTCCTCTCCTGAAGAGCTTTCAGTTTGTTCTTAATGTTGGTGCTTTTTTCTCGATTCAAACCTTCTGTCCTTAAACGCTCCGCTGACTCCTGAAGAGCCACCATCTACACAACGTGATAAGACATTCTTTCAGCTATTCTTAGTCTGAAAATGTCACTTTGTTTTAAACGCTTCAGACCATACAATAGGCTGAAGAAAGAAGACCAACCCACCTTGTCTTCCTGAGAATTAAGAAGCTTTTCAAAGGCTTCGTGGCGTTTAATCAAACTTTCTACATCATCCACTGTCGTTCCCAAATCACTGTTCTTCAACTGGATCTGCAAAGAAACAGATGTTGTTAGCTTTAAAAAAATATGAATGTCTAACTACAAACTTGATTCTGAAATGAATTTGTGAACTATCTAATACTATATGTGTAACCCCTGACCCAGGTCCTATTCACCCCACTCTGCGTGGGCGTTGGACGCTCTAATGAGGAGGCTAAAGGCTACAACCTCTAGCGTCAGTCGCTAGAGTATCTCTTGAGATTAGAGGAGTGAGGTTTACTCGCACAGCAACTACTAGCTGGCCTCCGTTACATATGGATAATTATTTAAGAGGTCACCATGTTCAAATGTAAATGAAAGTAATTCCTGCTAGTTTACAGGAGCACTAACCTCTTGAGAGTTAGTGATTTTTTCCATGTGCTCAGTGTCTCTATAAAACACCTGCTCCAGATATGTGTTCTCCAGCCATTTCTGCTTGGACTGCCAGTTATCAGAAAGTGTCTCTTTCTCTTCTTGCAGAGCTTTCAGTTTCTCTTGGATCTGATGGCCACACAGAATGTTTAAACATGTAATTGGTATGTATTCAGTGCTTATATGTCGATTGATAATGATAAATAATATTACAGTTTGCAATGTTGTGGTATAAACCAGACAAATTTGAGTTTCTCACTTCTCTACCATCAGGTACGTCATGCTCCAGTTGGTCCTGGCCCATGGATATGGCCTGAGCATACGTCTCCTCATGTGCCACAATCTCAGCCCAGAGCTGCTGATGCTGCAACAACTGCAGATCACAGGTGGCAACGTCTCTAATGGACTCCTCTGCCTTCATCCCACTCAGCACCTGGGAGCACCAGAGGGAGTAGTCCTGTGCCTGAGGAAGAAGGCAATATGAAATGGTTATAAATTAGTTTTCAAACAATATTTTCTAATTTTACACCAAATCAAACCTTGGGAGTTTAAAATCTTCTTTAAAAATTGTATTATGAGTGTAGGCTACCGTATTGAGGAACATGTAGCGGTCCTTAGCTGACTGCAGCTCCTCCTCCCTCTGCTCCATGTGCATACGGAGATTTTCCCAGCTCTCCACCACCTCCTGCTGCAGCTTCTGCAACACCACCTTCAGCTCAGGAGAGCACATATCCAGAATGGCGTCAGTTCCATCCAACAGCTCCTGAAGCTGTAGAAAAATCACAAAATGTAAACACTGAAACCAAGAAAGAGATTTATGTGAGCATTTGTAAATTGTTTATTTATTTGTTTGCTAATTATTTCATCCATTCTTTCTACTTATACATTTTTTAAGTTGTAGCTACATTTTCACAGAACATCTCATATTCCTTTTCAGAATGAAACTGAAGGCGACCAATCAGACGGCAGCGCGGGTAAAGCTACTAGGTGCGAATTCGTCGTTTGTAGCATTTGAGTATTTTGAACGAAGGAGAGATCAAGAAAGTCACAGAGTCAGGTAATTCATAAATTCTTGCAACAGCACACACCCTCTCCACCAAGACAGCACCTTAGATGTATAGGCTACAGATGACAGAAAACGTCGTTGACAAAAATGTCTAAGACACAACTTCAACCAGCAACATAAATAAAAATCCATCATTTAACAGCACAAAACCAGGTAAGTGGGTTCAAAAGTGAGTACAAAAGCATCCACACAGCCCACTAGGTGTCAGTATAGTGTTACTCCAAGATGATGGCATTTCAGCAGTGTTATTACTGAGCACACCTGTAATGAATGCTCTCTCTATACCTGTTGCTCTGTTCCAGCCAGCTCATGTACAAGAGCTTCATGTTTCCGTAGCTGTGACAGCACCCCCTTCAGATCTTTGGCTATGTCATCAGGAACGCTTTTGTACCTCTCCTGGTACAAGAAAAGCACAAGGGCAGATTTGTTTATTGTATTATTCAGCAGCATGACTTTATTGTACAGCTGGACCAGTTACCTTTATCTGTCCTAGCGCATCAGTCAGGTCTTTGTAGAATTTGTGACATTCCTCAGATTTACGTAGTTTTTCTATACGATCTTTGGATAAGTTCTGCAGCTCTTCCCATGATTCTCTGTCATTCATACAATAGACTTCATGTAAGTATGAACTATACACATGTAAGTAATTATATACACAGGTCTGACACATCAGATACAAAAGTAATTTTATTTGACACAAATGTGAAATTACTGTATTTGTTTATAATATTTTGTTTATATATGTTTTTCCTGATCACATGCCATTACCTTAGTAGACTCTGTGTTTCTCGGATGAAGCTGCTCTCAGGGTGATTAGATTTGATGAGTTTGTCAGCCAACTCTTCACAGGTGTGCATCCTCTCCAGTCCCACCTCCAGCTGCTTTAAGAATACCTCAAATCTCCCACGCAGTTGCTATCATGAAACAAGAGGTGCTTAGACAGATCCTGATCACAGACAACATGCATAACTGTTTATCTGATCCTCAAGATACAGGATTCGATTTATGAATCATACTGAAATTTGAAAAATTTTAATAGTTTTTAAATAGTAAAATAAGGTTTCAAATATTTTGATGGCAAGGTCCCAGAAAATATGATAATTGCTAGGGGCAAATAATAAGTGTGAAATAATAAATAATAAGATTAAAGACTTTACTTTATTTTGTCACTGTACTAAAGCTAAAGAAATGTGTGTCTTTTTATACCCACTATTGGATTAATATTAATTGAAACGGTACTATCAAATTCAGAAAATGTGTTAATATATTTTTGTATTAATATCTTAATTAAACATTAAAAATGACATCCCTAAAATACCTTTTGCAAAATCTTGATTTTTCTCTAAAAATTCTTGGACCTTAACCAATTAAAATACAGTGCTAAGTAGTTTAAAGGTAAATATGCAAGACAGTGACAAATCTTTGGACAGGTGGTCTGCCACAGATAGTTAGTCTCACCAGTGCATTTTCATAATCACTCCCAAAGTCATTAGAAGTGGCAATCTGTTTCTGCTGAGCGATCCATTCCTCCAATTCAGCAGACTCACGTTTAAATTCATGTAGGTTTAGGGTCTCTCTAAGCCTCTGCTCTCTGTTATAAAGAGACATGTTTGTTTTAACACTGCAAAGAAACATGACGGTGTGTACTTCTGTTAGTTGTCCTGATTTATCTACTGATTGTTGTTTTACCTGACTGTCGCTGAGTGTTGAACCTCACTAAGCTTAGATTTAATGTGGTTGTAGGGCTTGTTCAACTCCTCTAAACCCCACACACGTACAGCCTGCTTAACGTTGGACTTGAGTTCATCTACTTGAGCAGCAAGTACCTCAATCTGCCCCTCCACACCCTGGAAAAACCAAACCAGTATGTGTTAACATGTTAAAACCTTAAGCTATTGCATTAGTACAAGCTAAACATTACTCACCTCATGCTGCTTTATTAGACTCTGAGTAGCTAATTCAGTCTTGCCATAATCAGTGCTGACCAAAGCTGATGTTTCTGACAGAAGCGTTTCCAGCTCATTGCAGTCCAGCAAAAGCTGTCCATCAAAAAAAAAAAAATGTTGACACTAATGGCTTGAATAATTACTGGACCAAAAAATCTGCAAACACTCCTACACTTTTACCTGCTCCCGTGTAACTGCCTTGTTAAGTTCGCTGGACCGTTTCTCACATGACTCCCCTAACTCCTCCCACTCTGCAATCAGTTGCTCGCACCTTTGCTGCACTTCCTGACCATTCCACTGATTGGACTGGGCCATGGCTTGTCCTCTGTCCAGTATTCGTTGCAGGTACTTGCTGTGGGCATTTACCTCTGCCTGCAGGTCCTAGAGGGGGTTTTGAAATATTTAACAGTTATAATGAATACAGCTTTACTCTGAAACGTTACAAAGAAATGTACAGTCCTTTCTTTAAGTTAATAAATAGAAGCATACATAGCAATATAAAAGCTGTAAATCACACCCCTATTGGGAATCTACATTGTATTTTTGAATAGGTAATTTCATCCCCAGCAATATTCCTACACTCATATCTAATCATACCTTGTGTTTCTGAAGCAGGCTAACTGCCCCAGCCAGAGATCTTTCATAGTTTGTCATATCAGCTACAGGGTGATGCTCTGATATCCAGTTTAGCTCTAGGTCTACATCATGGTAAAAGCTATACAGAGCCACATCTGCCTCTAACTGGCTTCGGCGATGATCCAAAGGTTTCTGCAAAGACTTAAATCTGGCAAATAAAACAGAGGTAAAGGCTTCTTAAAACATGCAGAGAAAGCAACTCCTTACTGTTTTGTATTAACTGACCCTGCATGTACCTATAATTTATCATCAATTTATTAGCTATTGTTTCCTTAAAACAAGACTTTCATTACATTTTTGAGGAAAAATGAGTACTAACAGTTTCAGATAAGTGTCAGTCTCCCTGAGAATGCGCTGAGAGTCAAAATGGTTGGTGGCCAGGTGTTTGGCACGGGTGATAATGGAGTTGATTTTTTCTGCAAGTTCTTGAGCTTCCTCCTCCAGCTGCTTGTGCTCCTTTAGGAGCTGTCTGCTTGAGCGAAGGTCATGGCCCCTGATTGCATTCTGTAGCATTCTCTCAATTGCCTCAATCTTCAGTTTTGCATCCTGGAAATAAACAAAATAAACTTTAAAATATAGAAATGAGAGCATTTTTTTAACCCATTTAATTTAATGACCCAAAAGAAAAGATTTAAGAATTTGTTCTGCTTATACATTTCAAGGATAAGTTTATAAAGTACCTGAAGCAACTCCATGAGTTGCTCCTGCTGGCCAGCCTGTCGTAGTTTGTCCCCTCTTTCTGCCATCTTCCTCTGGAGTTCAGTCCACCTTTGGCGTACTTCTCGAGTCTTTTTCTGGATGCTTTGGCTGTTATAGTGATTCTCTGCCAACATATCCTCTCCAGTCTAACCAAATAAAATCCAATCATCAAAAATGTACAAAATCTTGGCAAAAAAACTTGGGTTGCTTGAAGAATAGGAAACAGTACTTCTGATGTGGTACTGTACCTCAGTCAGTCTGTCTATGCGGACTTGATTAGCCTTCATCTCTTTTTCTGCCGCCTCATGTTTTTTGAGCTTGCGAAGGATGTTGGTTGGATCTCTGTATGATTCGTCCTCAGCAATCTCAAACTTCTCCTCCATCCACAGCAGCATTTCCTCTGCATCTCTTAAAAATTCCTATACAAGGGAAAGTATTTTAAAGCACTATAGTTTTTTAGTTTTATAGTCTGATAGCTACTAAATCATTTTCATTATTTATAAATTATGCTGTTACATTCCAAAACATAAACTGAAGGTCTACCTGGTATTTGTTTGAGGCAAGTAACTCAAGCCTCCTTAATTTACAACTCTCTTTCAGACTCTTAAATCGATCTTGAATGACCTTTGATCGCTGTTGAATTCTGGAAAGGAGGAATATGCCAGTCTTAACAAGATAATAGGTAATAGCACTATAAACAAGCTATTATTCACTAATACATTTAATTACAATAGGCCTATGTAAAAACAAATAATAGGCTATACTTACTCTTTGGCAGCAAAGTTACGCTTACTGATGAGCTCCATGCTCTTGTCTTGAAAGAGGTTGATGGATCGCTCTAAAGCCACAAGCAAAGCCTCAACCTCTTCTTGTCGGCCCAGTAAACTGTGAACGCTGTCAACTGAGTCCTGTGCAGAAATGGTGCATTAAATCTTTACAAATGTGTAACTCTTCCTTTGACAAAAAAAATGTGCTTAAGAGACATGAAATGAATGAATTTATTCAACGAGTAAATTAAAATAAAAAGAAATTAAATTTAACCGTATCATAAATTTCATTTACCCCTAAGTCTCTGACTTTCAGTCTGGCCTCATGACCAGAAATGGTGGCCTCTATGCGATCTGCTTCCTTATTCAGCCTTTGAAACTCCAGTCCTTGCTCAAGCCTTCTGTTGCGACTAGACCACAGTTTGTCCAGCTGGCTCCACTCCTGATCCAACTTTGTGAGTGTCTGCTGAACATCTTTAGCTCCTTTCTCTCCAGATGCCACCTCCAGAGATTGACCCAGCTTCTCCATATCTTTTAATCTGAAATAATTTTACTGTCAAGCATAGTCACTAAGCAAGAATTGCAAAAGAAAGATCAAACACAACTAACTTTGCTCTCTGCAGGTCAATCTCTTGTTTCAGATCAAGGTTATCCTTCAGCAGGGCTTGAGCAGATGCTACATCAGATCCAGCCTCCTCTTCGAGAAGGTGTTCCTGTATTGCCTCAGCCCACATAAAAAGGTCTCTTGTCTCTTTCTGAAAGAGTTGCAAGCGTTGGGCTTCCTCAAGCATCTGTTGTCTCTGAACGGCTTGGGCCTTCAACTGCCGCAGCAGCTCTTCCAGAGCACGTACTTCTTCCATAATAGCGGCGCTCTCTGCTGGACTACAGTCCTTTTTCCTGTGGCAATAGCAATGGGACATACAGTTAACAGGCAAATCAATGAGGATTGATTTAGGTTCACTACTATATATAACATTCTCATAAGTTATTGCTGATGTTTACAAGATGTGCCAAGGTTAAAAATAAGAAATATCAATAAATAAATATCATCAAAAATAAGTGGTACTGCAATAATTTTGTAGCAAACCCACATCTTGGCCACACTTTTAAGGTACTCTATTTTTCTTTCCAGGGCTTCTATGTCCCTCTCAGCCTGGGCTTGTCTGTGTTCCTCAGCCTGTAGGGCTGATTGTGAGCTTCCTACATCAGGTGTGTCAAGCTGGGAAAGCCTGTCCTGGAGCTGAGCCTTGACATCCTGGCAGGTCTGCAGGAAGGACTTCACATCAGCAGAACTAAGCAGCTCATGAGCCATCTCATCCTTCAGTTTCTGAATATGTTCCCACCTGGTCATGCAAAGAAACACTTTAAAGACCTTTTAACAACAATATAGTATGCTGGGATTGTACGGCTGCACAGTGCTGATTTTGCCCACATACCTGCGGGTTACGCTTCCAAGTTTGAGCTGAATCTCTTTTTTCTTGCTGTACTGTTTTTTCACAAGCTCCTCACCAAGCTTGTTAATGTCATCAAGCTGCTTTCTACCACTGGCTAGTTCAGTTAGAAAGTTCTGCGTATGGCATTGAGAAGGAAGAAGTGAATGTTTTAAATCAAAATACCACCATGTTATCAAAAGAACATAGGTACATATCTTGGAATTATTTCCCCAAGCAACTTTATAAGATGCTCTGAAGGTTTTATTTTGTGTTTTCAGGGAGAACTGACCTCATATTTGGCTTGTACAACCTCTAAGTTGTTGGAGTTGGAGTTGAAAGTGTTGAGGACATTCTCCTTGTCTCCCATCCAGGACTCAAACTCCTCACAGGCATTATAGAACCTATGTAGTTGTGCAGCGTCATCCAGGATCTTATTTTTTGACTGGTGGGAGAAATTGTTTAAAATGATATTTTAAAATAAAATATCATTAAAATGGTAAAGAATAAAGTTCTCTAGAACGATGCTTGGTAAAACCTTGAATATTCACCTGTGCTAAATTATAAAGGCTGTTGAAATCCTGTTCCAGAATGCTTTGTGTGCTCTCTATTGTGTCTTTTTGGAAGTGTTCATCAGGCAATGATGAGGCAGATAATTCAGCTGTACCACGGCGCATGGAACGAGTGCGCCGGGGGCGGTTCACTTTCCTTTTTGGACTCTCAGGTAGTCCATTCGTAGGCTCAGGTTGTGCTTCCTGAATTTGATTGCATTAAAAACACAAGCAAAAGCTGTCTAGTAGATACAATTTAAAGAGAAGTTTTTATGGTTCATAAGATTTGAATTGAAATTGTTAGAGTCTTACAGAAGATGGCAGCTCCCTTATGTATGTGGAAGATACTAGTTGTTCATTTCCTTTGCTGTCTCGAAGAAGAAACTTTTCATTTTCCCTGCTGACAACTGTCAGTATTTCTCCTCTGTCCCAGGTTATTTTAGGACCTGGAATAATGGTCAGAATGAGCTCAAAGGAGAAAGTGGTTCATGGTACACAGAAACAAGACCAGTAGCATTTATCAGATTTTGGCTCTAAAGGATGCTGTGTACCTCTATATTTGAACCTAATCACTGCTTGTTCTTGTGGTAAAGCCTTGTTAAGGACACGTTTGTCAGCTTTTTTCTCCTTTTCATCTTCGCCATCTGATGAATCACTGTAGTGGACCATTCTGTTCTGCTGGGTTTCAGTCTTAAAATAATTAAAAAATGTGTCAGTGCCCTTGAAGCTGTATCCATAAAATTATACAGGCATTTTGTGTTTTAGACTAGTAATGATTTACATTTATTGCGTAAATGTACTATTTTTTTCACTATTACCCTTGGATTATTCAGACAGAGTGAGTGCTTTAAATGTGTAGTAAATTAATAGGCTGTTTTGGTTGTGACTCACAGTAAGAGGAGCAAGTTGGGCAGCACTCTTGGCCTGCTCCCCCAGTCGTTTCACTTCTGAGGCATATGCTTCCATTTCTTTCTCCAGTCTTTGATGACGCTGGAGCAGAGCAGTGCTGCTGGCCTCATCTTTTCCATAATCCTCGTCAATGAGAAGTGGCTTGCGGTCATCAAGCCATGATCTGGCTTCGGTAACGTCTGCAAAATACTGAGGGAAAGGAAGAATGGTATTTAGAACATTTTTATCCCAACCTTGATCCACTGAATCATAATTTCTCACTTTCCATTCAGAAGGAGCCTATACACAGCCAAGTTTGGTTTCTACCTGCTTGATGACACTGGCTGCATGCAACCTGTTCTTTCGGATGGTGACTTGTTCTTTAAGTTGCTGCCATTGTTTCTGAAGAGTCCGAATCCACTTTTGAATGTCTCTCTCATTGGGGTGTCTCACCCTGCACAGCTCTTGGCCTTTGGATAAAACCCCAGAGCACAGAGATTCCTGTGATTGAATCTCTGCCTCTAAAGCCTGCAACATACATAGCCATTTTTGCTAATCTTAGTAGCTCTGATCCAGTCACACTGAGGTTAAGCAACGTTAGTCTGTTCTCTGTCATAGTAGTGCCAAACACAGCATTAAGTATCAATAAGCATTTACGGACAGTAATGTATTTCTTTGATTCTTGAATTTGGTATTTTATCATAGCATGTATGTGAGTATGTGATGGCCACATACCTTGTGGTTCTGAATGGCCTGCTGAATTTGACTGAGGTCTCTCCCCAGAGATGCAGCCTGTGAGAGGACCCATTTCTCATATATCCATGCTTCTACTTCTTCACAATCATAGAAAAACTCAAAGACCTTCAGCTGTCCCTCAAGAGCTTTTCTCCTTTTTTGACAAGACAGTGTTACAATAGTAAAATTGCACTGTATAAAATCCTGTCTGCATTCCATTTAACTTACAGTCTAGCTTCTGTAAGTCTAGATATGTGTCTAAGTATATAATACTTGTCACAAGGTTTTTTTTTTTTGTACTCAGTTTAGAATCAGTATTACATATGTCCACAACTAAAATGGATTCTAGAACAATCAGATGGGTTTAAAGTGTTTACCTGTTCTTGCTGCGACCCAGTAGGGAGTTGTACTGGCCATTAAGATCTTTAATTTCTCTCTGGACTTTTGTGGCACCTTGGTGTTTAACCTTTAAGGCACTGCTGCTGCTAATGGCATTCAGGGTTTCTCCAAGTGAGATGATCTGAGCATCTAGCAAGTCCTGCTTTTGCAATAGGGCTACCACCTCTGGCAGCTGTTTTCCTATGTCAGAGGAATCTGCCTGGGCCTTTAAACAGGAATGAAATATATTCAAAATTCATGATATATTCAGAATTCATAATGCTATATATATATGACCCGTTCACCTGTAATTCCCTGAGGTCCTGAGATATTAACTCAATGTCTCTGAGGACAGCAAATGTATTCACAGCATCTCCAACATATTCCTTCTGCTGCTGCAGAAGCTGCTGCAAAGTTTTCCATTGGTTCATGATATCCATCTGCCTGTAACACACAATACAGTAATGAGATAATAAGCACATATTATCTATGATTATTTTCTATTAAATGCTTCTACACCTTTAAATTGGTTTTTACTTAAAAAAATGCAAAGTCAGTTTCGATATCCACATTCCTAAGGATTAAAGGGATAGTTCACCCAAAAATGAAAATGTTGTCATCATTTACTCACCCTCATGGTGTTCCAAACCTGTTTGAGTTTTTTTCTTCTGTTGAACGCAAAAGAAGGTATTTCAAAGAATGTTGGTAACCAGACAATTTATGGTAGCCATTGACTTCCATAGTGTTTTTTTTCCTACTATGGAAGTCGGTTGCTACCATCAATTCTTTGACTATCAACATTCTTTAAAATATCTTTTGTGTTCAACAGCAGAAAAAAACGTATACAGGTTGGAAACAACTTGAACTTTAGCAAATGTTTCTCTAATGACTCAAGTTTTGCCATGTGTTATGCTAATCTTTTTAGTCTACAAATAAACAATAGCCCAAATGAGAAAAAAAATAGCATCAATAAGAACCAAAAACAAACCGCATGTTTCGACATGTCTTTGAAAGGTATGAAAAATAGTCATAGCTTGTTTCAGTAAGTGATTATAAAGAACCTGCAATTCTCTGCCCCTTTACCTGCGAATCACTTGTGCCTTGCTGTAGTAGTTCTCTTTCTCAATGACAGCAGCCATTTCACTTAAAGCGCGGAAACGTGGTTCACGAGCCAAAACATCTGCTCCCAGGGCCTCCAGTCTGCGAGCTGCTTTCTCAGCCTCCTCCAGTCTTTGCAGCCCTCCCAGTTCTTGTTGTTGAATCAGTTGCAGAGTGTCCTCCAGGTAGCTCTCCCTCAGCGTAGCCTTACGGCCAAACTTCTGGGCCAACTGTTCCAGCTGTTCTAACCTTATCAGAGCACTTTGGAGATCCCGCTCTCGCTGGTATTCTGCTCGCTCGAGCAAGGTCCAGTTCCTTTCGATATCTCCCAAGGTCTTGCCTTCTGGAGGAATGTAGTCCCACTGGTTGTTTGCCCTCAGCTTGGTTCGCAAGATGAAAAGGTGAGCTTCGATGGTCCCCCGTTCCTGGTACTTCGGAGGCTTCTCAATAGTGCGGTATGTCTTGAAGGCAGCCACCAAATGCTGCATTTCTCGCAGGGAGTTGGGGAAGGAGCGGTCATTGAGCTCCACAACCTTGGTCTTGATCCAGCGTAGTAAGTCAGACACCATGCTCTCATACACACGTTTCATATCATCCAGCTCTTTCAGAAGGTCCACAATCTGCATGCAGAGAGAAGGTCAACAGAAATAATCTTTATATTTTAAAAAACACTGATGTTGAAGCAGATGAATGAAAGAACAGTCAGCATTAAACCATATAGATAGGATACTATACCTAAAAATAAAACTTTTTTAATAATATACTGACCCTCATGTCATTTCAAACCTGTATGAATTTGTTTCTTCTTTAAAAATACAAAAGAAAATATCTTGAAAAATGTCTTTTTGTCCATACAATTACAGTCAATAGTGCCCAATGTTGTTTTGTACCCCACTGACTTTCATTGCATGGACAAAAAACAGTTGAATAATTACTCAGATTATATTTTAAAATGTTTCATAGAAGAAAGAAAGTAATACAAGTTTGGATAGGTTTGGTTTTTTAAAAAAAACACTAAATAATAACAGAAATAGAATATACTTTGATCACAAGTTCTATTGCACTGAAGGATGGGTGATTTGGGTTCTTGTTCAACAGCTACACTACATCTATCTACTTAATACACACCTTTCCCACTTCTGGAAAACTCCTTTGCGGCTCAATAATTGTGTGTCTCATGTTCTGCCATCGCAGCCACTCACTGCTGAAAGAGCCACTGAAAGCCATTGTCATCTGGTATCCCAACTGTGTCACACCTGAGAGCTGGCAGTCTTACCATAAAATGAACACAGAGTCTTGACATCTCAGAGCCTGGCTGGGCTTATCTTTGTCCCATTCATCCATCTGACGAGATCTGTCTGTCATTGTTTAATACACTTTTGTGACAGCTAACACTACTCCACAGCTGTGACCCAGTCAACACATACCAGTATTTCTATTCACACTTGTGGACATGGTGGTGAGTGAAAGTGTCTTACTGCACAGGCAGAACAGGACACTTCACGCCCATGTTTTTCTCCATGTGTATCCTGCCGGCATGTTAATGGCATTGTCTGACCTCTGAGCTCATCTTTGCTGGATCAACTCCTCCTGTTTGTCAAAGAGTATCTGAGAACGTCTTCCTCCATATTGTCAACATTATCCGAAAAGCTGTTTCTTGACTATGCAATGCAGGCAACTAACTCTCTTGTTTAGCAGAATTTACAGCCCAGAGTTATGCTGATCTGATTAAGACCAGGGCTCCTCCTTTTGACCCACAGTCAAATCCACTAATCCTAAAGAGTCTCTGAGATAAGAGTCCTCATTCAACACTGCAGTAGCTGCAGTTCATACTTTCACAAACAGAGGGTGCCAGTGCTTGACATTTCCCAAAAAGCTTTGTGTAAATGTGCATGGAAGGACATGCTCGTGTAATATTGCTTCGTCCCAGTGGACCAAAAAAAAGTGCATATCTCTCTAAATAATCACATCTATGGTATTCCAAACCAAGCCTTAGGGAATAAATCTTATATGACTAATAACTATTTTGGTATTAGTGCAGGTCAAATAACTTACGTAAATAGTAAATATAGATATGGCTTGGGTCTCGCCTTCAGTATAAGTTTATGGGATTTTTTTTTTTTTTTCGGCAGGTGAACCTAATAAGCTGATTGCTTAGAAAAGTAAGTGCACACCATTTCTCAACACACCACACTATTTGAGGTATCAATGATGTTCTTTTGTAATTCCATATTGTTTGTGTTAAGGAGAATAGGAAGAATTATAAATTTCATATTTATTTTCTAAATGCATTTTCTAATTGGACGTTATTGATTTTATTGTGAATGATTCATCCAAATATGTTAAAACAACGGTATAATGACAGACAGCTCTCTGGTGGCATATGGCGAACTTCTCCAATCATTTTGTCCAAACCTGTTCCTTATAACAAGAATGTGTTTCAAGCTCACATTCAGATCTAGCTCCATCCAATCAACAACCAATAAATAGAACCAAGTCCCTGCCCCTTTTTTCTTCTTCTCAATAACTCATTTCTCTCTAAATGAGGTTAAAATATGGAAGAAAAGATCTGTCGCTACTTCTGTTACATCGTGACTAAGTACCAAAGTATGAGCAATAGTAATATTGATGCTTGCCATAACATTTTACATTTCTTTAAACTACATGTGTTTGCTAACTAACCTTAGCTATCCTCTTCTGGATTGTCTGGCCCTGCTTCATTTTGGAGAAGTAGTGGTAGTACAGAGAGACATAAGTCATGATTGACTTCTCATCGGGATGGGGCACCATGACATCTTCCACATCCAGGAGCTGCATTATACCAAACTCGTCCTCTGCCAGAGTGAAAGCATGGGTGAGGTTCCTTTTTGCATCATCCTGGCGTAGTCGGTTGTAATCAAAAAGATCAGGCCTGCAACAGTGTTATCATAAAATCATGAGATTGAATTTGTGGAAAGGAAACTTGAAATACTGACCTTAGCCAAATTATGTTCCTTATTAAAAGAAAGTGCTATCCACTCAAAATACTACCGATGGGCGTGAATTAGAGCATTGAAGGCCAGTCCATCTCTCCAGCTGCTTGAGAAGTCTTGCACATTGACATTGGTGTAACCGGCAGTCTTACGCTGACACCAGATCAACAGAGCTTCTTTGGCTGAGCGCCGTGCAGCACTGGCATCACCACCAGCCTGAAACCAAAACAGAATGTAAACAGAGGCCCTGTTTCCACCTGGTATTAAGATGTGTTTTGGTTGATCGGATCACAAGTGGACAACGGTAAATACAGGTGCAAACAGGGTGTAAAACGTTTTGAGCTTGTCCACTTTCAATCACTCCCAGAGGTAGTTTTTTACCAGACTGCTCATGTGGTCAAATGTGTTTTAACAGCCATTAAAAGCCGCCTACTCTCCACCTACTGACCTAATGCGTAAACATTATGAAAAGCGAGTGCTAGCCAGACAGGATTTAAACTGTGAAGAGCCAAGTTTGGTTTGAAGATGAAAAACCTAAAATTTGGTTTGAAGATGAAAATACCAAGCACAATGTTCTGTCACTATTCCTGATTTCTTCACAGTGTTTGACGTGGTATTGTGGCTGTCAGAGCAGAAACGAAAGCTGATGCTCTCTGCATGTTTAGACCCTCCCCTCGAAGAAATCAGGACAGAAGTGGTTGAAAGTGGACAAAAGAGATGGATTAAAATACCAGGTGGAAACAGGAATGTGTCCACCTCGTCTACTTGTGATCCGATCGACCAGGTGGAAACAGGGCCAGAGTGACAAACACACCTTTTGCTATTAAGAGTGTCTACAGGAGTCACTCTCAAGGCCTTACCTCAACAAGATTGATGGTTCCAATCTGGAAGCGGAGAATGATGATCCAAATTAGACCCAGGATCAGGGTTTTGTCTCCATCCACAATATTTTCCGGACCAATCAGATCTACGCGGATCTATATGAAGATAAACAGAGAGAAAAAGGATAACCTATGATTATCAAGTATTTCACTTATTAGTTTATAAGAGTTTATAGTTTACTTTTAAGAAGTTACTTTGTGAAAATACTTTTTTTACTTTCAGTGTACCTTAGATTTAAGGAAGGTAATGGCATTGCTGTTGTTTTCCAGACAGTGAACTCTTAGGGTGCGTCGACTGGGAGTGGGCAGTTTCTCCCCAGAGATGAGCTCCAAAAGTCGCATAAGATGCACACCAGTTCTTAGTTCAGTAAATACATCAGTCAAGACAACCTTTTCCTTTAAAATGCATGCACATTAAAAGAGAATTACACACGTTTCCACCACACCCAGTTTATGCAGTCATAAAGTGGAAAGACAATAGATGTAAACAAGTAAGGCTGCATACCGTCTGTCTCAGGTGACAGTGAAATACTTGAATCCAATAATTGCATTTGTTTTATGCATCATAGGCAGTTTTAAACAAGTTTTGGCATGAAATTAACAGCTGGCTTTGTTTTAACATTCTGCTTGGCTAATAGCCACTGTATTCCACTATGACTTGACTCAGACTCCTCTCAGTAAAGCTGTCCTGCTCTCAGCTTTCAAGCAAGAGCATTGCAACCACTCCCTAATCCATGTGTTGTGGGAATCTGATGTCTCTGAACAGATCTGCTTACTGCCTCCAATAGGCTCTGCTTACCCAGGGAATAAACCAAGGGAGCTTAGAGCACACCCTGCTCCTCTGGTAGGTCCTCAGAGATGTAGTTCATCACTCAAGAACAATGATAAAAAAATAAAATCTGCTTGAAATTTTTACATACTTTTTTTGGTAGATTTCATAATTAAAAGCAAGAGAGATGGTATCAGCTAACTGCTACTTTTTACATATAACTGACTGTCAACTGAAATGCTGTGTGTTTGGGTGGAGTTTATTTTCTCAGAAAGCAATATTTAGTATTTTTTAATAATCAGCATGACCTTTTATCATAAACATGTTATGAACAGTGTCGTTTGATACAGAACAATACACAGGAGCAAATGAGGAAGGGGAAAAGGAAAGGGAAACGTTTAAAACATGTCACTCTTTCAGACAGCTGCCTGAATAGAGCTATTAATATATTTGTGTGCTCTAACAAGCCAAGCATAATTGTTGTAGCACCACTTGTCTTTTTTAACATCTTCCTGCTGTTAGTGTTTATTATGTAAGTTAAGTCTCTCACTTCACACAACAATGGCAGTAAGTATGAACGGAGGTAATATGTAACCACTGTTAAACATAACATGCAAAGGGGAGACATATGCAGTGGAAATATCTGGTATAAAAAACATGCGATGACAGTCAAGGCGGTACTATTTCCTTCCTAAATCTAATATTGGTAATGTTGATGTAAGACAATGTGCATTACATGGTAAATCATCTGTGCTTTTCCAGCCCCTGTGCTGATCTGTCACAAGAGGTTTGTGTAACAGTGTATAACAATTAACTGTTGCGTTTCCTTTATGTGTATCTGCAACTTGCTTTCATTATTATTATTAAACTCATCTGCGAGTGTGTATTTATGAAAAACAGTGATCTGACTTGAGTGCTTGAATACCGTCCCCTTATCATGAGACAAGAACATAAAGTGTATAGGTGGTAATGTAATGAACAATGATTAAAATAATTATGACCTTAACTGGGTTCAAGGGTTCACAGCTAGCGGTAATCATGCTGGACTGAGCACATTACATCATAAAGTAAAGTAAGTCACAGGACTGGAGTCAGTTTTACTAACATTATATTACACTAGATATCACCAGATTTATTGTGATATCTAGCCGTGAATCACGAATGTTTGCGCAGATGGATTGCTGAATCACCAACCGATATCTGATTAAACTAGGTGGATTATTTATACATTTATAGGCAGCCATATCTGGATAATAACAATTGGAAAAGTGTGGATCATTGAAAATGTAAGCTAGGTCTGAGTGTTGTTGGTGCTTTGTTGTGTCACTGGCTGTAAATCTTGTTGCCTGAGCTAGCATTGAGGTTCAGGAAGGCTTTGGAAGGACCTGTTCTTACCCCATTCTTTGAAAAGACACTGTTCATCCATTTTGTGTAGGTCTTCTTCTGCACCGTCATCCGCTGCTCCTGGAGCTCTCGGAATCGGCCATCCGACTCCTCTCCATCTCCCTGTTTAAACATCTCTTGACTGTGTCAGTCCCTGATGACAATATGAAAAATGCATGTAAATGTTTCAAAGATACATATTTCAGCTTCACCACATGTCCCTCACCAGAGCTTGTTCATTTACAATAAATAGCTGCCCAAGATGAGCTTAAACATTAAGCCATACACATGACTGGTGAGGCCTTTGCATTTGGATTTTTGAGATCTTTTGGGAAGTTAAAATAAAAGAGGATAGCACCAAGAAAAAAAATATAGATAGATAGATAGATATATATACATATATCTACTTTGTTCTCTGGTATTAATGAGGAAGTGAAAGAATCAGGGAAATCATGCCTCTCCTGCTGACAGTGTAATTTTGTACTGATTTTATAGACACATTTTAAAGCATCATAAAAATACCTTGCATTTCCAAATCAGGTGGTCAAATCACTGTATTCAACCAAATCACTGTATCGGTCATCAAATAAATACCTTGTCATCAAGGATTACATATACTTAGTAAACTGGCCAACTTTTAATTTCTTAATTTTTTTCTGATATTACACTTATAACATAATCTTAGTAGCTATGTATGGCATCTTAATACTATGGTGCTATTATACCTATATAGAAAATATATATATTATTTTATATCCATATTTACAATTACAATAATTAAATTTTGACATTTGTTTAATCTAGGCCTAGTTTCACAGACAGGGCTTAGATTAAGCCAGGATTAGGCCTTAGTTTAATTATGACATTTAAGTAGCTGTTATAAATGCACCTTAGAAATATATATATATATATATATATATATATATATATATATTGCTGGTGTGCATCTTGAGACTTTTAGATATGTCAATGTAAGTTGCTTTCAGTTGAAACAGCTCAAATATGCATTTTAGTCTAGGACTAGGCTTAAGCCTTGCCAGTGAAACTGGGGGCTAGATTAAAATAAATATATGCAATTATACTGTAATATTACACATCTCTGCAAACACTTCAAAATAGAAAAACATTTTGTTTTTTTTGTAAAACTGTTCCGTAACAGGCAGCAGATTCAGTGATAGCCATGTTGTCATTTGTACAAGTACTTCAAAAACTTGTAAAAAGTATGACATATTTTGTCGGTTAGGTTATGATGCACAGCATACAATAAACTTTGAATTCACTTACCCTTCTCAAGGTTTGTTTTCAACTCTTAAACAGTCAAAGATAATTACAGACTTTCATAATGGCAAAAATTCATGATTTGAGAGTAATCCGATAAATCCTCTTTGAGACTGATCGGTGTTGAGGAACTGAACTGAACTTTGATGCTGTTGTAATGAACTGAAAGGGAGGGTAATTCTCACTCACCTGGCAATGTGCTACTTTAGGGGCAAAGGTTGCAGTCATATTCACTATTTCATGCAATTCAGCAGCACACACCTCTCTATATGCCAATCCAGGAACAGCCATGCCAATGGTATTGTTGATTCAGGGTTGAAACAGCTAAAATTACTGTTCAAAAAGGATTTAGTACACAAGATTTCTGAGTTCAAAATAAAGTCAAACACAATTTTAATTTGAAATTGAAACATTTATTACATTCCCTTATTTCTTTTAAAAGAAATTTATTTTTACAATGAATTATACATTAACAGATGATTGGAGGTTATGTCAAAGGCACATTAAAGTATAGGCAGCACCCAGAAAACACCTATAAATGTACTTAAGTGTCCCAAAAATGTGAAAAGAATAGCTGTAATCACTTAATTTCACAGATAAAGACAATGATCTTTCATGTTCACATGCCATAAGATCTGACATTATGTCAAATAATTACACAGTCTAGTTCATGTAATCTACCTCGGAGCTGACAGAAACAATCTACGTTTATTAGTTAAAATGTACATATGGTTACTGTAACACAATGTTTAACATACACAGTTTCATCAGTATTAATGTATATACATCATAATGGAGTTCTCATAATGAAAACTGATTTCATTATACAACAGAAGTTCTTTTGCACCTCAGAAAGATAATAATAACACTATTTAATTTGATGTTTTCTCTTTTTAAAAAACAAGTTTACAGTATATATATATATATATATATATATATATATATATATATATATATATATACAGTACAGTCCAAAAGTTTGGAACCACTAAGATTTTTAATGTTTTTAAAAGAAGTTTCGTCTGCTCACCAAGGCTACATTTATTTAATTAAAAATACAGTAAAAAACAGTAATATTGTGAAATATTATTACAATTTAAAATAACTGTGTACTATTTAAATGTATTTGACAAAGTAATTTATTCCTGTGATGCAAAGCTGAATTTTCAGCATCGTTACTCCAGTCTTCAGTGTCACATGATCCTTCAGAAATCATTCTAATATGCTGATTTGCTGCTCAATAAACATTTATGATTATTTTCAATGTTGAAAACAGTTGTGTACTTTTTTTTTTCAGGATTCCTTGATGAATAGAAAGTTCAAAAGAACAGCATTTATCTGAAATACAAAGCTTCTGTAGCATTATACACTACCGTTCAAAAGTTTGGGGTCAGTAAGAATTTTTATTTTTATTTTTTTGAAAAGAAATTAAAGAAATGAATACTTTTATTCAGCAAGGATGCATTAAATCAATCAAAAGTGGCAGTAAAGACATTTATAATGTTACAAAAGATTAGATTTCAGATAAACACTGTTCTTTTGAACTTTCTATTCATCAAATAATCCTGAAAAAAAATATTGTACATAAATATTTTGTACAATTGTACACATTAAATGTTTCTTGAGCAGCAGATCAGCATATTAGAATGATTTCGGAAGGATCATGTGACACTGAAGACTGGTGTAATGATGCTGAAAATTCAGCTTTGCCATCACAGGAATAAATTACTTTGTGAAATATATTCAAATAGAAAACAGTTATTTTAAATTGTAATAATATTTCACAATATTACTGTTTTTTACTGTATTTTTAATTAAATAAATGTAGCCTTGGTGAGCAGACGAAACTTCTTTTAAAAACATTAAAAATCTTAGTGGTTCCAAACTTTTGGACTGTACTGTATATATAATTAGAAGGCAGAAAATAGAGTTGGCAGCTTGAAAGGGTTAGTTCACCCAAAAATGAAAATAATGTCATTTATTACTCACCCTCATGTCGTTCTACACCCCTAAGACCTTCATTCATCTTCAGAACACAAATTAAGATATTTTTGATGAAATCCAATGGCTCAGTGAGGCCTGCATCGACAGCAATGGTACTTCCTCTCTCAAGATCCATAAAGGTACTAAAAACATATTTAAATCAGTTCATGTGAGTTCAGTGGTTCAATCTTAATATTATAAAGCGATGAGAATATTTTATGTGTGCCAAAAAAAATAAATAAATAATGACTTTTTAACAATATCTAGTGATGGCCGATTTCAAAACTCTGCTTTGAAGCGTTATGAATCTTTTGTGTCAAATCAGTGATCAGTGTCAAACCGCCGAACTGCTGAAATCACATGACTTTGGTGCTCCGAACCACTTATTCCATTCATAAAGCTCTGAAGCTTCATGAAGCAGTTTTTTTTTAAATCGGCCATCACTAGATATTGTTAAAAAGTCATTATTTTGTTTTTTCTGGAGCACAAAAAATATTCTTGTCACTTTATAATATTAAGATTGAACCACTGAACTCGCATGAACTGATTTAAATATGTTTTTAGTATCTTTATGGATCTTGAGAGAGGCACCATTGTGCCATCGGATTTCATCAAAAATATCCTAATTTGTGTTCCGAAGATGAACGAAGGTCTTACGGGTGTGGAACGACATGAGGGTGAGTAATAAATGACAGAATTTTCATTTTTGTGTGAACTAACCCTTGAATGCCAATCTCTCAAAAGAAATCCCCACTAAGGAAAGAGCATGGTACTGGGACACTAGTGTCTCTGCTGAAAACTGAAATTGTAGAGTAGTTTCGTTTAAATGTATAAGTTAATTTCTTTAAATCCTTGTTGCTATATACTACTGTAATTCTTCACTAACTAGTCAGTGTCAGACAAATATTACACAACAAAACACTTTGGCAAATCTCAGTGCTGTTCAGTATAATGCTGTTATTAATGTGTAAAATTTATTCAATGTCATGTAATTCAATATAAAAAATATGTAACACCCAGTGTGAGAAAAAAAGTATATGTAGTATTTTTGTATTAAAAAGTTCAATCTAAAAGATTAATAATGAGCATAATTTTAATTGCATCATACCACACTGAATACTGTCTCAATTTCCCCATAAAGAGTCTATTTCAGGATTATGATGCAATCATTTTCAAGTTCATACGAAAACATTGATGTAAAAAAGAAACTGTAAAACTGTATTGTGCTGCAAAATGAATTGAACAGCTAGGTAACATCTGTGGATATTCACACTGTCTCAAAATGAGTGAGATGAATGGATAATTCTGTCAATTCCTCTGCGATAGTGTGTTAGTGCTGTTAAGCACACTTAGCAACTACAATTTTTATTTCATATGAAATGTAATACGACATCTTACAATACATAAATGATCTACAACTGCGCTTCCATCTGTTTTCACAATCTGCAAGTACATGGTGAAATAACATAAGATCAGGGATAAAATTAACCATATAATTCTATTGGCTGTAATTTAAATTGGTATGCCGTGTCTTTCAATATGTTTGTTCATTAACTCTGAGTTAGTGCACTTACATTCCAACCTACTCAATCAAAGGCATATGAAGGTCACAGAAGTCTAATGTCTAATTTTGACCATCAACAGCATTACTGAATAAGATGGCTTAACCAATAAAACTGCATTTTCATAAGACTTCATTTTTCAAAGGCCACTTTGTGCTAGCAGCTGGCTGATGAATATACAGATATGACGGTGCTCAATCCTCCATGTGGTTGTACAAGATGTCTGCGGTGGGGTTCTTCCTGTGTGACGGAGGCACTAGGTGATTTGGTAGCTCTGCAGGGAGCTCAAATCCCTCCAGTTTGATCCTAATAAGGTGCTGAGCGAGAGCAAATTCCTCATCATCCAGCATCCCATCCTTATCACAGTCTGCCAGCTTCCAGATCTTTCCCAGTACAGTGTTGGGCAGGCGAGAACTCATCATCTCCTTCTTGGCATTGATGCCAGTTACCTTCCCATTGACAGGCATCAATGTATAGAAGATTTCGTCGTAGCGATGTTTGTCACGACTTACGATCCAGTCCTCAGTGTCAGCCCCTGCACTGATACCCTCACCGTAGCCGTGGCCAAAAGGCCCGTCGGACGAGTCCTCAAAGGCTCCACCCATTACCATCTGAGACGGCTGTTTGTTTTCTTCCTCTCGGATCATGTTCATCAGGCTTGAGATCTTGGTAGACAACATTCTGTCCACAGATTCAATCAACTTCACCTTCAAAGAAGGGAACTTGCTGAAGTCGTAGTGTTGCAGTTGCTCCTACATTAGTAGATGCGACAGAGGGAGACATTTAATGTCAAATTAAAGTTTCTGTTATAATATAGCATTAACAGATAAAAGACTGGGTTCCCATTCAGTCGGTCACGTTCGACGTACGTCGGACAGACCGACGAATAGGAATCTCGCTAGAGAGGCCAATCTACTTCGAGTGTAACTAAAACGAGCCAATGCACATTGGCATGCAATCATATGCATCAGCTGCTCGCCTCGCAGCGCGGGTATATAATGAGCAGCAGGTGCGTTGCATCTTCAGCTTTTCGCTTCGGAGCCGAACGGTGTTTGTTCCTGTTCTCTGCAAGCGAGTGTCTGCTAGAAGACGAGTCAAGCTTTTTGGTTGAACTTCTCTTTTTTTCCGAGTGCAGGCGAACAGCACAGCAGCGGGGTTGAAGTCCTCTCTTTTTCTGTTTTTGTTTCGTTTGCCGTTTTTGAGCAAATAGCTGTTTTGACAGCGTCGGAAGGCTGTTCTCACGGCCGGTACGGTGCGCTTTTGAGCGCTGAAAAGCCGTTTTTACGGCTGGTAAGAGTGAGCGCCTTCAAAGAGAGAGAGAGAGCACACGACAGGCTGCACACAATCCCTGTCTGTGTTGCGGCGGCCGTTCCCCTGCGTGCTTCAGCACTTTTAAAAGAGTAAAGTCCCTGAAAGAGCTTACACAAGTAGATTCGCGTCTTTTTAAAGATGACATCCTACTTGTGTTTCTGGATGCGGTCGTTCCTGTCCTCACTGACGGCCACGATCACTGTTTCACATGTCTGGGCGCGTGTTGAAATGATGTTCGTGGGTGTTTCATGTTTTCATATGAGAACATGATCACGTCGACACGCCGGTCGTGACTCTTCTTTCTCCGGGAAGCTTGAGTCCCCTCTGTTGTTGGCCAGCTGCCGCTTGTGTGTAAAAGCACAGCCGCGGGTCTGCCCGACACTCTGGGAAGACCGTGGAGATCAGCGAGAGCAAACCTCTCGCTCCTCTGCGTGTCATGTGCCGTCGAGCTGCCGGGCTGCAGCGCGGGTTGTCACGGCAACCCAGCGCTCGCTCGGCGCTCTAGATGCGCGGTTCCCTTGCATAATCTCCATTGTAGCGCCCTCTCTGGTGCACCAGAAGAGGTCTACTTTGCTGATATGGCTTGGGTGACATGAGGTTGAGGGGTTCCTTCGGGGAACCAACCCCTAGGGCCCCTCCCTCTCTAGCGCACTGCAAGCTGTGCAGTTTCTGGATTGGATTGCTGGTCCTACTCATAGGGGAACCTAGCATTTCATTCAGAGCT